>NW_025726567.1:0-59804 GCF_021461395.2 Schistocerca americana | reverse complement strand
GGGTCTATTGCTGCCTCGGGCACCTTATGGTCAATCTCCTGTGAGTCTAGATTTTCGAATCCGACGCAAAAATGAATGTTAATTGTAACGTTCAGGGCCTCCTAATGACGATGGAACTCTCAAATTGCGTCGAGATTCAATACATCGGCCTCCAGCCGACTTGTCTCAAGGGGATATCGCTGCCTCGGGCACCACATGGTCCGTCTTCGGTGAGTCTAGATTTTCGAATCCGACGCAAAAATGATAGTTAATTGTAACGTTCAGGGCCTTGTAATGACGATGGAACACTCAAATTGCGTCGAGATTC
This sequence comes from Schistocerca americana, assembly GCF_021461395.2. NCBI lineage: Eukaryota > Metazoa > Arthropoda > Insecta > Orthoptera > Acrididae > Schistocerca > Schistocerca americana. The sequence goes on along the minus strand of NW_025726567.1, from coordinate 59,497 downwards.
AATACATCGGCCTCCAGCCTACTTGTCTCCAAGGGTCTGTTGCTGCCTCGGGCACCTTATGGTTGTTCTCCTGTGATTTTAGATTATCGAATCCGACGCAATAATGATAGTTAATTGTAACGTTTAGGGCCTCCTAATGACGACGGGACACTCAAATTGCGTCGAGATTCAATACATCGTCCTCCAGCCGACTTGTCTCCAAGGGTCTAATGCTGCCTCGGGAACCTTAAGTTCGTTCTCTTGTAAGTCTAGATTTTCGAATCCGACGCAAAAATGATTGTTAATTGTAACGTTCAGGGCCTCCTAATGACGATGGAACTCTCAAATTGCGTCGAGATTCAATACATCGGCCTCAAGCTTACTTGTCTCCAAGGGTCTGTTGCTGCCACGGGCACCTTATGGTTGTTCTCCTGTGATTTTAGATTATCGAATCCGACGCAATAATGATAGTTAATTGTAACGTTCAGGGCCTCCTAATGCCGAAGGAACACTCAAATTTCGTCGAGATTCAATACATCGGCCTCCAGCCGACTTGTCTCCAAGGGTCTATTGCTGCCTCGGGCACCTCATGGTCCTTCTCCTGTGAGTCTAGATTTTCGAATCCGACGCAAAAATGATAGTTAATTCTAACGTTCAGGGCCTTGTAGTGACGATGGAACACTCAAATTGCGTCGAGATTCAATACATCGGCCTGCAGCCGACTTGTCTCCAAGGGTCTGTTGCTGCCTCGGGCACCACATGGTCCTTCTCCTGTGAGTCTAGATTTTCGAATCCGACGCAAAAATGATAGTGAATTGTAACGTTTAGGGCCTCCTAATGACGATGGAACACTCAAATTGCGTCGAGATTCAATACATCGGCCTCCAGCCGACTTTTCTCCAAGGGTCTAATGCTGCCTCGGGCACCTTATGGTCGTTCTCTTGTAAGTCTAGATTTTCGAATCCGACGCAAAAATGATAGTTAATGGAAACGTTCAGGGCCTCGTAATGCCGATGGAACTCTCAAATTGCGTCGAGATTCAATACATCGTCCTCCAGCCGACTTGTCTCCAAGGGTCTATTGCTGCCTCGGGCACCTCATGGTCGTTCTCCTGTGAGTCTAGATTTTCGAATCCTACGCAAAAATGATTGTTAATTGTAACGTTCAGGGCCTCCTAATGACGATGGAACTCTCAAATTGCGTCGAGATTCAATACATCGGCCTCCAGCCGACTTGTCTCCAAGGGGATATCGCTGCCTCGGGCACCACATGGTCCGTCTCCGGTGAGTCTAGATTTTCGAATCCGACGCAAAAATGATAGTTAATTGTAACGTTCAGGGCCTTGTAATGACGATGGAACACTCAAATTGCGTCGAGATTCAATACATCGGCCTCCAGCCTACTGTCTCCAAGGGTCTGTTGCTGCCTCGGCCACCTTATGGTTGTTCTCCTGTGATTTTAGATTATCTAATCCGACGCAATAATGATAGTTAATTGTTACGTTTAGGGCCTCCTAATGACGACGGGACACTCAAATTGCGTCGAGATTCAATACATCGTCCTCCAGCCGACTTGTGTCCAAGAGTCTAATGCTGCCTGGAGAACCTTAAGTTCGTTCTCTTGTAAGTCTAGATTTTCGAATCCGACGCAAAAATGATTGTTAATTGTAACGTTCAGGGCCTCCTAATGACGATGGAACTCTCAAATTGCGTCGAGATTCAATACATCGGCCTCCAGCCTACTTGTCTCCAAGGGGTCTGTTGCTGCTTCGGGCACCTTATGGTTGTTCTCCTGTGATTTTAGATTATCGAATCCGACGCAATAATGATAGTTAATTGTAACGTTCAGGGCCTCCTAATGCCGATGGAACACTCAAATTGCGTCGAGATTCAATACATCGGCCTCCAGCCGACTTGTCTCCAAGGGTCTATTGCTGCCTCGGGCACCTCATGGTCCTTCTCCTGTGAGTCTAGATTTTCGAATCCGACGCAAAAATGATAGTTAATTCTAACGTTCAGGGCCTGCAGCCGACTTGTCTCCAAGGGTCTGTTGCTGCCTCGGGCACCACATGGTCCTTCTCCTGTGAGTCTAGATTTTCGAATCCGACGCAAAAATGATAGTGAATTGTACCGTTTAGGGCCTCCTAATGACGATGGAACACTCAAATTGCGTCGAGATTCAATACATCGGCCTCCAGCCGACTTGTCTCCAAGGGGATATCGCTGCCTCGGGCACCACATGGTCCGTCTCCGGTGAGTCTAGATTTTCGAACCCGACGCAAATATGATATTTAATTGTAACGTTCAGGGCCTCCTAATGACGATGGAACACTCAAATTGCGTCGAGATTCAATACATCGGCCTCCAGCCGACTTGTCTCCAAGGGTCTATTGCTGCCTCGGGCACCTTATGGTCGTTCTCCTGTGAGTCTAGATTTTCGAATCCGACGCAAAAATGAAAGTTAATTGTAACGTTCAGGGCCTTGTAATGATGATGGAACACTCAAATTGCGGCCTCCAGCCGACTTGTCTCCAAGGGTCTATTGCTGCCTCGGGCACCTTTTGGTCGTTCTCTTGTAAGTCTAGATTATCGAATCCGACGCAAAAATGATAGTTAATTGTACCGTTTAGGGCCTCCTAATGACGATGGAACACTCAAATTGCGTCGAGATTCAATACATCGGCCTCCAGCCGACTTGTCTCCAAGGGTCTAATGCTGCCTCGGGCACCTTATGGTCGTTCTCTTGTAAGTCTAGATTTTCGAATCCGACGCAAAAATGATAGTTAATTGTAACGTTCAGGGCCGCCTAATGTCGATGGAACTCTCAAATTGCGTCGAGATTCAATACATCGGCCTCCAGCCTACTTGTTTCCAAGGGTCTGTTGCTGCCTCGGGCACCTTATGGTTGTTCTCCTGTGATTTTAGATTATCGAATCCGACGCAATAATGATAGTTAATTGTAACGTTTAGGGCCTCCTAATGACGATGGGACACTCAATTGCGTCGAGATTCAATACATCGTCCTCCAGCCGACTTGTCTCCAAGTGTCTGATGCTGCCTCGGGAACCTTACGTTCGTTCTCTTGTAAGTCTAGATTTCGAATCCGACGCAAAAATGATTGTTAATTGTAACGTTCAGGGCCTCCTAATGACGATGGGACTCTCAAATTGCGTCGAGATTCAATACATCGGCCTCCAGCCGACTTGTCTCCAAGGGGATATCGCTGCCTCGGGCAACACATTTTCCGTCTCCGGTGAGTCTAGATTTTCGAATCCGACGCAAAAATGATAGTTAATTGTAACGTTCAAGGCCTCCTAATGCCGATGGAACACTCAAATTGCGTCGAGATTCAATACATCGGCCTCCAGCCGACTTGTCTCCAATTGTCTATTGCTGCCTCGGCCACCACATTGTCCTTTTCCTGGGAGTCTAGATTTTCGAACCCGACGCAAAACTGATAGTGAATTGTAACGTTTAGGGCCTCCTAATGACGATGGAACACTCAAATTGCGTCGAGATTCAATACATCGGTCTCCAGCCGACTTGTCTCCAAGGGTCTATTGCTGCCTCGGGCACCACATGGTCTTTCTCCTGTGAGTCTAAATTTTCGAATCCGACGCAAAAATGATAGTTAATTGTAACGTTCAGGTCCTCCGAATGACGATGGAACACTCACATTGCGTCTAGATTCAATACATCGACCTGCAGCCGACTTGTCTCCAAGGGTCTATTGCTGCTCGGGCACCACATGGTCCTTCTCCTGCGAGTCTAGATTTTCGAATCCGACGCAAAAATGATAGTTAATTGTAACGTTCAGGGCCTTGTAGTGACGATGGAACAATCAAATTGCGTCGAGATTAAATACATCGGCCTGCAGCCGACTTGTCTCCAAGGGTCTGTTGCTGCCTCGGGCACCACATGGTCCTTCTCCTGTGAGTCTAGATTTTCGAATCCGACGCAAAAATGATAGTGAATTGTAACGTTTAGGACCTCCTAATGACGATGGAACACTCAAATTGCGTCGAGATTCAATACATCGGCCTCCAGCCGACTTGTCTCCAAGGGTCTGTTGCTGCCTCGGGCACCTTATGGTCGTTCTCCCGTGAGTCTAGATTTTCGAATCCGACGCAAAAATGATTCTTAATTTTAACGTTCAGGGCCTTGTAATGACGATGGAACACTCAAATTGCGTCAAGATTCAATACATCGGCCTGCAGCCGACTTGTCTCCAAGGGTCTATTGCTGCCTCGGGCACCACATGGTCCTTCTCCTATGAGTCTAGATTTTTGAATCCGACGCAAAAATGATAGTTAATTGTAACGTTCAGGGTCTCCTAATGACGAAGGAACCCTCAAATTGCGTCGAGATTCAATACATCGTCCTCCAGCCGACTTGTGTCCAAGAGTCTAATGCTGCCTGGGGAACCTTAAGTTCGTTCTCTTGTAAGTCTAGATTTTCAAATCCGACGCAAAAATGATTGTTAATTGTAACGTTCAGGGCCTCCTAATGACGATGGAACTCTCAAATTGCGTCGAGATTCAATACATCGGCCTCCAGCCTACTTGTCTCCAAGGGTCTGTTGCTGCTTCGGGCACCTTATGGTTGTTCTCCTGTGATTTTAGATTATCGAATCCGACGCAATAATGATAGTTAATTGTAACGTTCAGGGCCTCCTAATGCCGATGGAACACTCAAAATTGCGTCGAGATTCAATACATCGGCCTCCAGCCGACTTGTCTCCAAGGGTCTATTGCTGCCGCGGGCACCTCATGGTCCTTCTCCTGTGAGTCTAGATTTTCGAATCCGACGCAAAAATGATAGTTAATTCTAACGTTCAGGGCCTGCAGCCGACTTGTCTCCAAGGGTCTGTTGCTGCCTCGGGCACCACATGGTCCTTCTCCTGTGAGTCTAGATTTTCGAATCCGACGCAAAAATGATAGTGAATTGTACCGTTTAGGGCCTCCTAATGACGATGGAACACTCAAATTGCGTCGAGATTCAATACATCGGCCTCCAGCCGACTTGTCTCCAAGGGGATATCGCTGCCTCGGGCACCACATGGTCCGTCTCCGGTGAGTCTAGATTTTCGAACCCGACGCAAATATGATATTTAATTGTAACGTTCAGGGCCTCCTAATGACGATGGAACACTCAAATTGCGTCGAGATTCAATACATCGGCCTCCAGCCGACTTGTCTCCAAGGGTCTATTGCTGCCTCGGGCACCTTATGGTCGTTCTCCTGTGAGTCTAGATTTTCGAATCCGACGCAAAAATGAAAGTTAATTGTAACGTTCAGGGCCTTGTAATGATGATGGAACACTCAAATTGCGGCCTCCAGCCGACTTGTCTCCAAGGGTCTATTGCTGCCTCGGGCACCTTTTGGTCGTTCTCTTGTAAGTCTAGATTATCGAATCCGACGCAAAAATGATAGTTAATTGTACCGTTTAGGGCCTCCTAATGACGATGGAACACTCAAATTGCGTCGACATTCAATACATCGGCCTCCAGCCGACTTGTCTCCAAGGGTCTAATGCTGCCTCGGGCACCTTATGGTCGTTCTCTTGTAAGTCTAGATTTTCGAATCCGACGCAAAAATGAAAGTTAATTGTAACGTTCAGGGCCTTGTAATGATGATGGAACACTCAAATTGCGGCCTCCAGCCGACTTGTCTCCAAGGGTCTATTGCTGCCTCGGGCACCTTTTGGTCGTTCTCTTGTAAGTCTAGATTATCGAATCCGACGCAAAAATGATAGTTAATTGTACCGTTTAGGGCCTCCTAATGACGATGGAACACTCAAATTGCGTCGAGATTCAATACATCGGCCTCCAGCCGACTTGTCTCCAAGGGTCTAATGCTGCCTCGGGCACCTTATGGTCGTTCTCTTGTAAGTCTAGATTTTCGAATCCGACGCAAAAATGATAGTTAATTGTAACGTTCAGGGCCGCCTAATGTCGATGGAACTCTCAAATTGCGTCGAGATTCAATACATCGGCCTCCAGCCTACTTGTTTCCAAGGGTCTGTTGCTGCCTCGGGCACCTTATGGTTGTTCTCCTGTGATTTTAGATTATCGAATCCGACGCAATAATGATAGTTAATTGTAACGTTTAGGGCCTCCTAATGACGATGGGACACTCAAATTGCGTCGAGATTCAATACATCGTCCTCCAGCCGACTTGTCTCCAAGTGTCTGATGCTGCCTCGGGAACCTTACGTTCGTTCTCTTGTAAGTCTAGATTTTCGAATCCGACGCAAAAATGATTGTTAATTGTAACGTTCAGGGCCTCCTAATGACGATGGGACTCTCAAATTGCGTCGAGATTCAATACATCGGCCTCCAGCCGACTTGTCTCCAAGGGGATATCGCTGCCTCGGGCAACACATTTTCCGTCTCCGGTGAGTCTAGATTTTCGAATCCGACGCAAAATGATAGTTAATTGTAACGTTCAAGGCCTCCTAATGCCGATGGAACACTCAAATTGCGTCGAGATTCAATACATCGGCCTCCAGCCGACTTGTCTCCAATTGTCTATTGCTGCCTCGGCCACCACATTGTCCTTTTCCTGGGAGTCTAGATTTTCGAACCCGACGCAAAACTGATAGTGAATTGTAACGTTTAGGGCCTCCTAATGACGATGGAACACTCAAATTGCGTCGAGATTCAATACATCGGTCTCCAGCCGACTTGTCTCCAAGGGTCTATTGCTGCCTCGGGCACCACATGGTCTTTCTCCTGTGAGTCTAAATTTTCGAATCCGACGCAAAAATGATAGTTAATTGTAACGTTCAGGTCCTCCGAATGACGATGGAACACTCACATTGCGTCTAGATTCAATACATCGACCTGCAGCCGACTTGTCTCCAAGGGTCTATTGCTGCCTCGGGCACCACATGTTCCTTCTCCTGCGAGTCTAGATTTTCGAATCCGACGCAAAAATGATAGTTAATTGTAACGTTCAGGGCCTTGTAGTGACGATGGAACAATCAAAATTGCGTCGAGATTAAATACATCGGCCTGCAGCCGACTTGTCTCCAAGGGTCTGTTGCTGCCTCGGGCACCACATGGTCCTTCTCCTGTGAGTCTAGATTTTCGAATCCGACGCAAAAATGATAGTGAATTGTAACGTTTAGGACCTCCTAATGACGATGGAACACTCAAATTGCGTCGAGATTCAATACATCGGCCTCCAGCCGACTTGTCTCCAAGGGTCTGTTGCTGCCTCGGGCACCTTATGGTCGTTTCTCCCGTGAGTCTAGATTTTCGAATCCGACGCAAAAATGATTCTTAATTTTAACGTTCAGGGCCTTGTAATGACGATGGAACACTCAAATTGCGTCAAGATTCAATACATCGGCCTGCAGCCGACTTGTCTCCAAGGGTCTATTGCTGCCTCGGGCACCACATGGTCCTTCTCCTATGAGTCTAGATTTTTGAATCCGACGCAAAAATGATAGTTAATTGTAACGTTCAGGGTCTCCTAATGACGAAGGAACCCTCAAATTGCGTCGAGATTCAATACATCGTCCTCCAGCCGACTTGTGTCCAAGAGTCTAATGCTGCCTGGGGAACCTTAAGTTCGTTCTCTTGTAAGTCTAGATTTTCAAATCCGACGCAAAAATGATTGTTAATTGTAACGTTCAGGGCCTCCTAATGACGATGGAACTCTCAAATTGCGTCGAGATTCAATACATCGGCCTCCAGCCTACTTGTCTCCAAGGGTCTGTTGCTGCTTCGGGCACCTTATGGTTGTTCTCCTGTGATTTTAGATTATCGAATCCGACGCAATAATGATAGTTAATTGTAACGTTCAGGGCCTCCTAATGCCGATGGAACACTCAAATTGCGTCGAGATTCAATACATCGGCCTCCAGCCGACTTGTCTCCAAGGGTCTATTGCTGCCGCGGGCACCTCATGGTCCTTCTCCTGTGAGTCTAGATTTTCGAATCCGACGCAAAAATGATAGTTAATTCTAACGTTCAGGGCCTGCAGCCGACTTGTCTCCAAGGGTCTGTTGCTGCCTCGGGCACCACATGGTCCTTCTCCTGTGAGTCTAGATTTTCGAATCCGACGCAAAAATGATAGTGAATTGTACCGTTTAGGGCCTCCTAATGACGATGGAACACTCAAATTGCGTCGAGATTCAATACATCGGCCTCCAGCCGACTTGTCTCCAAGGGGATATCGCTGCCTCGGGCACCACATGGTCCGTCTCCGGTGAGTCTAGATTTTCGAACCCGACGCAAATATGATATTTAATTGTAACGTTCAGGGCCTCCTAATGACGATGGAACACTCAAATTGCGTCGAGATTCAATACATCGGCCTCCAGCCGACTTGTCTCCAAGGGTCTATTGCTGCCTCGGGCACCTTATGGTCGTTCTCCTGTGAGTCTAGATTTTCGAATCCGACGCAAAAATGAAAGTTAATTGTAACGTTCAGGGCCTTGTAATGATGATGGAACACTCAAATTGCGGCCTCCAGCCGACTTGTCTCCAAGGGTCTATTGCTGCCTCGGGCACCTTTTGGTCGTTCTCTTGTAAGTCTAGATTATCGAATCCGACGCAAAAATGATAGTTAATTGTACCGTTTAGGGCCTCCTAATGACGATGGAACACTCAAATTGCGTCGACATTCAATACATCGGCCTCCAGCCGACTTGTCTCCAAGGGTCTAATGCTGCCTCGGGCACCTTATGGTCGTTCTCTTGTAAGTCTAGATTTTCGAATCCGACGCAAAAATGATAGTTAATTGTAACGTTCAGGGCCGCCTAATGTCGATGGAACTCTCAAATTGCGTCGAGATTCAATACATCGGCCTCCAGCCCACTTGTTTCCAAGGGTCTGTTGCTGCCTCGGGCACCTTATGGTTGTTCTCCTGTGATTTTAGATTATCGAATCCGACGCAATAATGATAGTTAATTGTAACGTTTAGGGCCTCCTAATGACGATGGGACACTCAAATTGCGTCGAGATTCAATACATCGTCCTCCAGCCGACTTGTCTCCAAGTGTCTGATGCTGCCTCGGGAACCTTACGTTCGTTCTCTTGTAAGTCTAGATTTTCGAATCCGACGCAAAAATGATTGTTAATTGTAACGTTCAGGGCCTCCTAATGACGATGGGACTCTCAAATTGCGTCGAGATTCAATACATCGGCCTCCAGCCGACTTGTCTCCAAGGGGATATCGCAGCATCGGGCAACACATTTTCCGTCTCCGGTGAGTCTAGATTTTCGAATCCGACGCAAAAATGATAGTTAATTGTAACGTTCAAGGCCTCCTAATGCCGATGGAACACTCAAATTGCGTCGAGATTCAATACATCGGCCTCCAGCCGACTTGTCTCCAAGGGTCTATTGCTGCCTCGGCCACCACATTGTCCTTTTCCTGGGAGTCTAGATTTTCGAACCCGACGCAAAACTGATAGTGAATTGTAACGTTTAGGGCCTCCTAATGACGATGGAACACTCAAATTACGTCGAGATTCAATACATCGGTCTCCAGCCGACTTGTCTCCAAGGGTCTATTGCTGCCTCGGGCACCACATGGTCTTTCTCCTGTGAGTCTAAATTTTCGAATCCGACGCAAAAATGATAGTTAATTGTAACGTTCAGGTCCTCCGAATGACGATGGAACACTCACATTGCGTCTAGATTCAATACATCGACCTGCAGCCGACTTGTCTCCAAGGGTCTATTGCTGCCTCGGGCACCACATGGTCCTTCTCCTGCGAGTCTAGATTTTCGAATCCGACGCAAAAATGATAGTTAATTGTAACGTTCAGGGCCTTGTAGTGACGATGGAACAATCAAATTGCGTCGAGATTAAATACATCGGCCTGCAGCCGACTTGTCTCCAAGGGTCTGTTGCTGCCTCGGGCACCACATGGTCCTTCTCCTGTGAGTCTAGATTTTCGAATCCGACGCAAAAATGATAGTGAATTGTAACGTTTAGGACCTCCTAATGACGATGGAACACTCAAATTGCGTCGAGATTCAATACATCGGCCTCCAGCCGACTTGTCTCCAAGGGTCTGTTGCTGCCTCGGGCACCTTATGGTCGTTCTCCCGTGAGTCTAGATTTTCGAATCCGACGCAAAAATGATTCTTAATTTTAACGTTCAGGGCCTTGTAATGACGATGGAACACTCAAATTGCGTCAAGATTCAATACATCGGCCTGCAGCCGACTTGTCTCCAAGGGTCTATTGCTGCCTCGGGCACCACATGGTCCTTCTCCTATGAGTCTAGATTTTTGAATCCGACGCAAAAATGATAGTTAATTGTAACGTACAGGGTCTCCTAATGACGAAGGAACCCTCAAATTGCGTCGAGATTCAATACATCGGCCTCCAGCCGACTTGTCTCCAAGGGTCTGTTGCTGCCTCGGCACCTGATGGTCATTCTCCTGTGAGTTTAGATTATCGAATCCGACGCAAAAATGATAGTGAATTGTAACGTTCAGGGCCTCCTAATGACGATGGAACTCTCAAATTGCGTCGAGATTCAATACATCGGCCTCCAGCCGACTTGTCTCCAAGGGTCTATTGCTGCCTCGGGCACCTTATGGTCGTTCTCTTGTAAGTCTAGATTTTCGAATCCGACGCAAAAATGATAGTTAATTGAAACGTTCAGGGCCTCGTAATGCCGATGGAACTCTCAAATTGCGTCGAGATTCAATACATCGTCCTCCAGCCGACTTGTCTCCAAGGGTCTATTGCTGCCTCGGGCACCTTATGGTCATTCTCCTGTGAGTCTAGATTTTCGAATCCGACGCAAAAATGATTGTTAATTGTAACGTTCAGGGCCTCCTAATGACGATGGAACTCTCAAATTGCGTCGAGATTCAATACATCGGCCTCCAGCCGACTTGTCTCCAAGGGGATATCGCTGCCTCGGGCACCACATGGTCCGTGTCCGGTGAGTCTAGATTTTCGAATCCGACGCAAAAATGATAGTTAATTGTAACGTTCAGGGCCTTGTAATGACAATGGAACACTCAAATTGCGTCGAGATTCAATACATCGGCCTCCAGCCTACTTGTCTCCAAGGGTCTGTTGCTGCCTCGGCCACCTTATGGTTGTTCTCCTGTGATTTTAGATTATCGAATCCGACGCAATAATGATAGTTAATAGTAACGTTCAGGGCCTCCTAATGCCGATGGAACACTCAAATTGCGTCGAGAATCAATACATCGGCCTCCAGCCGACTTGTCTCCAAGGGTCTATTGCTGCCTCGGGCACCTCATGGTCCTTCTCCTGTGAGTCTAGATTTTCGAATCCGACGCAAAAATGATAGTTAATTCTAACGTTCAGGGCCTTGTAGTGACGATGGAACACTCAAATTGCGTCGAGATTCAATACATCGGCCTGCAGCCGACTTGTCTCCAAGGGTCTGTTGCTGCCTCGGGCACCTTATGGTCGTTCTCTTGTAAGTCTAGATTTTCGAATCCGACGCAAATATGAAAGTTAATTGTAACGTTCATGGCCTCCTAATGCCGATGGAACACTCAAATTGCGTCGAGATTCAATACATCGGCCTCCAGCCGACTTGTCTCCAAGGGTCTAATGCTGCCTCGGGCACCTGATGGTCGTTCTCTTGTAAGTCTAGATTTTCGAATCCGACGCAAAAATGATAGTTCAGGGCCTCCTAATGCCGATGGAAGACTCAAATTGCGTCGAGATTCAATACATCGGCCTCCAGCCGACTTGTCTCCAAGGGTCTATTGCTGCCTCGGGCACCTTATGGTCGATCTCCTGTGAGTCTAGATTTTCGAATCCGACGCAAAAATGATTGTTAATTGTAACGTTCAGGGCCTCCTAATGACGATGGAACTCTCAAATTGCGTCGAGATTCAATACATCGGCCTCCAGCCGACTTGTCTCCAAGGGGATATCGCTGCCTCGGGCACCACATGGTCCGTCTCCGATGAGTCTAGATTTTCGAATCCGACGCAAAAGTGATAGTTAATCGTAACGTTCAGGGCCTTGTAATGACGATGGAACACTCAAATTGCGTCGAGATTCAATACATCGGCCTCCAGCCTACTTGTCTCCAAGGGTCTGTTGCTGCCTCGGGCACCTTATGGTTGTTCTCCTGTGATTTTAGATTATCGAATCCGAGGCAATAATGATAGTTAATTGCAACGTTTAGGGCCTCCTAATGACGACGGGACACTCAAATTGCGTCGAGATTCAATACATCGTCCTCCAGCCGACTTGTCTCCAAGGGTCTAATGCTGCCTCGGGAACCTTAAGTTCGTTCTCTTGTAAGTCTAGATTTTCGAATCCGACGCAAAAATGATTGTTAATTGTAACGTTCAGGGCCTCCTAATGACGATGGAACTCTCAAATTGCGTCGAGATTCAATACATCGGCCTCCAGCCTACTTGTCTCCAAGGGTCTGTTGCTGCCTCGGGCACCTTATGGTTGTTCTCCTGTGATTTTAGATTATCGAATCCGACGCAATAATGATAGTTAATTGTAACGTTCAGGGCCTCCTAATGCCGATGGAACACTCAAATTGCGTCGAGATTCAATACATCGGCCTCCAGCCGACTTGTCTCCAAGTGTCTGATGCTGCCTCGGGAACCTTACGTTCGTTCTCTTGTAAGTCTAGATTTTCGAATCCGACGCAAAAATGATTGTTAATTGTAACGTTCAGGGCCTCCTAATGACGATGGGACTCTCAAATTGCGTCGAGATTCAATACATCGGCCTCCAGCCGACTTGTCTCCAAGGGGATATCGCTGCCTCGGGCAACACATTTTCCGTCTCCGGTGAGTCTAGATTTTCGAATCCGACGCAAAAATGATAGTTAATTGTAACGTTCAAGGCCTCCTAATGCCGATGGAACACTCAAATTGCGTCGAGATTCAATACATCGGCCTCCAGCCGACTTGTCTCCAAGGGTCTATTGCTGCCTCGGCCACCACATTGTCCTTTTCCTGGGAGTCTAGATTTTCGAACCCGACGCAAAACTGATAGTGAATTGTAACGTTTAGGGCCTCCTAATGACGATGGAACACTCAAATTGCGTCGAGATTCAATACATCGGTCTCCAGCCGACTTGTCTCCAAGGGTCTATTGCTGCCTCGGGCACCACATGGTCTTTCTCCTGTGAGTCTAAATTTTCGAATCCGACGCAAAAATGATAGTTAATTGTAACGTTCAGGTCCTCCGAATGACGATGGAACACTCACATTGCGTCTAGATTCAATACATCGACCTGCAGCCGACTTGTCTCCAAGGGTCTATTGCTGCCTCGGGCACCACATGGTCCTTCTCCTGCGAGTCTAGATTTTCGAATCCGACGCAAAAATGATAGTTAATTGTAACGTTCAGGGCCTTGTAGTGACGATGGAACAATCAAATTGCGTCGAGATTAAATACATCGGCCTGCAGCCGACTTGTCTCCAAGGGTCTGTTGCTGCCTCGGGCACCACATGGTCCTTCTCCTGTGAGTCTAGATTTTCGAATCCGACGCAAAAATGATAGTGAATTGTAACGTTTAGGACCTCCTAATGACGATGGAACACTCAAATTGCGTCGAGATTCAATACATCGGCCTCCAGCCGACTTGTCTCCAAGGGTCTGTTGCTGCCTCGGGCACCTTATGGTCGTTCTCCCGTGAGTCTAGATTTTCGAATCCGACGCAAAAATGATTCTTAATTTTAACGTTCAGGGCCTTGTAATGACGATGGAACACTCAAATTGCGTCAAGATTCAATACATCGGCCTGCAGCCGACTTGTCTCCAAGGGTCTATTGCTGCCTCGGGCACCACATGGTCCTTCTCCTATGAGTCTAGATTTTTGAATCCGACGCAAAAATGATAGTTAATTGTAACGTACAGGGTCTCCTAATGACGAAGGAACCCTCAAATTGCGTCGAGATTCAATACATCGGCCTCCAGCCGACTTGTCTCCAAGGGTCTGTTGCTGCCTCGGCACCTGATGGTCATTCTCCTGTGAGTTTAGATTATCGAATCCGACGCAAAAATGATAGTGAATTGTAACGTTCAGGGCCTCCTAATGACGATGGAACTCTCAAATTGCGTCGAGATTCAATACATCGGCCTCCAGCCGACTTGTCTCCAAGGGTCTATTGCTGCCTCGGGCACCTTATGGTCGTTCTCTTGTAAGTCTAGATTTTCGAATCCGACGCAAAAATGATAGTTAATTGAAACGTTCAGGGCCTCGTAATGCCGATGGAACTCTCAAATTGCGTCGAGATTCAATACATCGTCCTCCAGCCGACTTGTCTCCAAGGGTCTATTGCTGCCTCGGGCACCTTATGGTCATTCTCCTGTGAGTCTAGATTTTCGAATCCGACGCAAAAATGATTGTTAATTGTAACGTTCAGGGCCTCCTAATGACGATGGAACTCTCAAATTGCGTCGAGATTCAATACATCGGCCTCCAGCCGACTTGTCTCCAAGGGGATATCGCTGCCTCGGGCACCACATGGTCCGTGTCCGGTGAGTCCAGATTTTCGAATCCGACGCAAAAATGATAGTTAATTGTAACGTTCAGGGCCTTGTAATGACAATGGAACACTCAAATTGCGTCGAGATTCAATACATCGGCCTCCAGCCTACTTGTCTCCAAGGGTCTGTTGCTGCCTCGGCCACCTTATGGTTGTTCTCCTGTGATTTTAGATTATCGAATCCGACGCAATAATGATAGTTAATAGTAACGTTCAGGGCCTCCTAATGCCGATGGAACACTCAAATTGCGTCGAGAATCAATACATCGGCCTCCAGCCGACTTGTCTCCAAGGGTCTATTGCTGCCTCGGGCACCTCATGGTCCTTCTCCTGTGAGTCTAGATTTTCGAATCCGACGCAAAAATGATAGTTAATTCTAACGTTCAGGGCCTTGTAGTGACGATGGAACACTCAAATTGCGTCGAGATTCAATACATCGGCCTGCAGCCGACTTGTCTCCAAGGGTCTGTTGCTGCCTCGGGCACCTTATGGTCGTTCTCTTGTAAGTCTAGATTTTCGAATCCGACGCAAATATGAAAGTTAATTGTAACGTTCATGGCCTCCTAATGCCGATGGAACACTCAAATTGCGTCGAGATTCAATACATCGGCCTCCAGCCGACTTGTCTCCAAGGGTCTAATGCTGCCTCGGGCACCTGATGGTCGTTCTCTTGTAAGTCTAGATTTTCGAATCCGACGCAAAAATGATAGTTCAGGGCCTCCTAATGCCGATGGAAGACTCAAATTGCGTCGAGATTCAATACATCGGCCTCCAGCCGACTTGTCTCCAAGGGTCTATTGCTGCCTCGGGCACCTTATGGTCGATCTCCTGTGAGTCTAGATTTTCGAATCCGACGCAAATATGATTGTTAATTGTAACGTTCAGGGCCTCCTAATGACGATGGAACTCTCAAATTGCGTCGAGATTCAATACATCGGCCTCCAGCCGACTTGTCTCCAAGGGGATATCGCTGCCTCGGGCACCACATGGTCCGTCTCCGATGAGTCTAGATTTTCGAATCCGACGCAAAAGTGATAGTTAATCGTAACGTTCAGGGCCTTGTAATGACGATGGAACACTCAAATTGCGTCGAGATTCAATACATCGGCCTCCAGCCTACTTGTCTCCAAGGGTCTGTTGCTGCCTCGGGCACCTTATGGTTGTTCTCCTGTGATTTTAGATTATCGAATCCGAGGCAATAATGATAGTTAATTGCAACGTTTAGGGCCTCCTAATGACGACGGGACACTCAAATTGCGTCGAGATTCAATACATCGTCCTCCAGCCGACTTGTCTCCAAGGGTCTAATGCTGCCTCGGGAACCTTAAGTTCGTTCTCTTGTAAGTCTAGATTTTCGAATCCGACGCAAAAATGATTGTTAATTGTAACGTTCAGGGCCTCCTAATGACGATGGAACTCTCAAATTGCGTCGAGATTCAATACATCGGCCTCCAGCCTACTTGTCTCCAAGGGTCTGTTGCTGCCTCGGGCACCTTATGGTTGTTCTCCTGTGATTTTAGATTATCGAATCCGACGCAATAATGATAGTTAATTGTAACGTTCAGGGCCTCCTAATGCCGATGGAACACTCAAATTGCGTCGAGATTCAATACATCGGCCTCCAGC
Organism: Schistocerca americana; assembly: GCF_021461395.2. Classification (NCBI taxonomy): domain Eukaryota; kingdom Metazoa; phylum Arthropoda; class Insecta; order Orthoptera; family Acrididae; genus Schistocerca; species Schistocerca americana. The sequence goes on along the minus strand of NW_025726567.1, from coordinate 43,411 downwards.
CGACTTGTCTCCAAGGGTCTATTGCTGCCTCGGGCACCTCATGGTCCTTCTCCTGTGAGTCTAGATTTTCGAATCCGACGCAAAAATGATAGTTAATTCTAACGTTCAGGGCCTGCAGCCGACTTGTCTCCAAGGGTCTGTTGCTGCCTCGGGCACCACATGGTCCTTCTCCTGTGAGTCTAGATTTTCGAATCCGACGCAAAAATGATAGTGAATTGTAACGTTTAGGACCTCCTAATGACGATGGAACACTCAAATTGCGTCGAGATTCAATACATCGGCCTCCAGCCGACTTGTCTCCAAGGGTCTGTTGCTGCCTCGGGCACCTTATGGTCGTTCTCCCGTGAGTCTAGATTTTCGAATCCGACGCAAAAATGATTCTTAATTTTAACGTTCAGGGCCTTGTAATGACGATGGAACACTCAAATTGCGTCAAGATTCAATACATCGGCCTGCAGCCGACTTGTCTCCAAGGGTCTATTGCTGCCTCGGGCACCACATGGTCCTTCTCCTATGAGTCTAGATTTTTGAATCCGACGCAAAAATGATAGTTAATTGTAACGTACAGGGTCTCCTAATGACGAAGGAACCCTCAAATTGCGTCGAGATTCAATACATCGGCCTCCAGCCGACTTGTCTCCAAGGGTCTGTTGCTGCCTCGGCACCTGATGGTCATTCTCCTGTGAGTTTAGATTATCGAATCCGACGCAAAAATGATAGTGAATTGTAACGTTCAGGGCCTCCTAATGACGATGGAACTCTCAAATTGCGTCGAGATTCAATACATCGGCCTCCAGCCGACTTGTCTCCAAGGGTCTATTGCTGCCTCGGGCACCTTATGGTCGTTCTCTTGTAAGTCTAGATTTTCGAATCCGACGCAAAAATGATAGTTAATTGAAACGTTCAGGGCCTCGTAATGCCGATGGAACTCTCAAATTGCGTCGAGATTCAATACATCGTCCTCCAGCCGACTTGTCTCCAAGGGTCTATTGCTGCCTCGGGCACCTTATGGTCATTCTCCTGTGAGTCTAGATTTTCGAATCCGACGCAAAAATGATTGTTAATTGTAACGTTCAGGGCCTCCTAATGACGATGGAACTCTCAAATTGCGTCGAGATTCAATACATCGGCCTCCAGCCGACTTGTCTCCAAGGGGATATCGCTGCCTCGGGCACCACATGGTCCGTGTCCGGTGAGTCTAGATTTTCGAATCCGACGCAAAAATGATAGTTAATTGTAACGTTCAGGGCCTTGTAATGACAATGGAACACTCAAATTGCGTCGAGATTCAATACATCGGCCTCCAGCCTACTTGTCTCCAAGGGTCTGTTGCTGCCTCGGCCACCTTATGGTTGTTCTCCTGTGATTTTAGATTATCGAATCCGACGCAATAATGATAGTTAATAGTAACGTTCAGGGCCTCCTAATGCCGATGGAACACTCAAATTGCGTCGAGAATCAATACATCGGCCTCCAGCCGACTTGTCTCCAAGGGTCTATTGCTGCCTCGGGCACCTCATGGTCCTTCTCCTGTGAGTCTAGATTTTCGAATCCGACGCAAAAATGATAGTTAATTCTAACGTTCAGGGCCTTGTAGTGACGATGGAACACTCAAATTGCGTCGAGATTCAATACATCGGCCTGCAGCCGACTTGTCTCCAAGGGTCTGTTGCTGCCTCGGGCACCTTATGGTCGTTCTCTTGTAAGTCTAGATTTTCGAATCCGACGCAAATATGAAAGTTAATTGTAACGTTCATGGCCTCCTAATGCCGATGGAACACTCAAATTGCGTCGAGATTCAATACATCGGCCTCCAGCCGACTTGTCTCCAAGGGTCTAATGCTGCCTCGGGCACCTGATGGTCGTTCTCTTGTAAGTCTAGATTTTCGAATCCGACGCAAAAATGATAGTTCAGGGCCTCCTAATGCCGATGGAAGACTCAAATTGCGTCGAGATTCAATACATCGGCCTCCAGCCGACTTGTCTCCAAGGGTCTATTGCTGCCTCGGGCACCTTATGGTCGATCTCCTGTGAGTCTAGATTTTCGAATCCGACGCAAAAATGATTGTTAATTGTAACGTTCAGGGCCTCCTAATGACGATGGAACTCTCAAATTGCGTCGAGATTCAATACATCGGCCTCCAGCCGACTTGTCTCCAAGGGGATATCGCTGCCTCGGGCACCACATGGTCCGTCTCCGATGAGTCTAGATTTTCGAATCCGACGCAAAAGTGATAGTTAATCGTAACGTTCAGGGCCTTGTAATGACGATGGAACACTCAAATTGCGTCGAGATTCAATACATCGGCCTCCAGCCTACTTGTCTCCAAGGGTCTGTTGCTGCCTCGGGCACCTTATGGTTGTTCTCCTGTGATTTTAGATTATCGAATCCGAGGCAATAATGATAGTTAATTGCAACGTTTAGGGCCTCCTAATGACGACGGGACACTCAAATTGCGTCGAGATTCAATACATCGTCCTCCAGCCGACTTGTCTCCAAGGGTCTAATGCTGCCTCGGGAACCTTAAGTTCGTTCTCTTGTAAGTCTAGATTTTCGAATCCGACGCAAAAATGATTGTTAATTGTAACGTTCAGGGCCTCCTAATGACGATGGAACTCTCAAATTGCGTCGAGATTCAATACATCGGCCTCCAGCCTACTTGTCTCCAAGGGTCTGTTGCTGCCTCGGGCACCTTATGGTTGTTCTCCTGTGATTTTAGATTATCGAATCCGACGCAATAATGATAGTTAATTGTAACGTTCAGGGCCTCCTAATGCCGATGGAACACTCAAATTGCGTCGAGATTCAATACATCGGCCTCCAGCCGACTTGTCTCCAAGTGTCTGATGCTGCCTCGGGAACCTTACGTTCGTTCTCTTGTAAGTCTAGATTTTCGAATCCGACGCAAAAATGATTGTTAATTGTAACGTTCAGGGCCTCCTAATGACGATGGGACTCTCAAATTGCGTCGAGATTCAATACATCGGCCTCCAGCCGACTTGTCTCCAAGGGGATATCGCTGCCTCGGGCAACACATTTTCCGTCTCCGGTGAGTCTAGATTTTTGAATCCGACGCAAAAATGATAGTGAATTGTAACGTTTAGGGCCTCCTAATGACGATGGAACACTCAAATTGCGTCGAGATTCAATACATCGGTCTCCAGCCGACTTGTCTCCAAGGGTCTATTGCTGCCTCGGGCACCACATGGTCTTTCTCCTGTGAGTCTAAATTTTCGAATCCGACGCAAAAATGATAGTTAATTGTAACGTTCAGGTCCTCCGAATGACGATGGAACACTCACATTGCGTCTAGATTCAATACATCGACCTGCAGCCGACTTGTCTCCAAGGGTCTATTGCTGCCTCGGGCACCACATGGTCCTTCTCCTGCGAGTCTAGATTTTCGAATCCGACGCAAAAATGATAGTTAATTGTAACGTTCAGGGCCTTGTAGTGACGATGGAACAATCAAATTGCGTCGAGATTAAATACATCGGCCTGCAGCCGACTTGTCTCCAAGGGTCTGTTGCTGCCTCGGGCACCACATGGTCCTTCTCCTGTGAGTCTAGATTTTCGAATCCGACGCAAAAATGATAGTGAATTGTAACGTTTAGGACCTCCTAATGACGATGGAACACTCAAATTGCGTCGAGATTCAATACATCGGCCTCCAGCCGACTTGTCTCCAAGGGTCTGTTGCTGCCTCGGGCACCTTATGGTCGTTCTCCCGTGAGTCTAGATTTTCGAATCCGACGCAAAAATGATTCTTAATTTTAACGTTCAGGGCCTTGTAATGACGATGGAACACTCAAATTGCGTCAAGATTCAATACATCGGCCTGCAGCCGACTTGTCTCCAAGGGTCTATTGCTGCCTCGGGCACCACATGGTCCTTCTCCTATGAGTCTAGATTTTTGAATCCGACGCAAAAATGATAGTTAATTGTAACGTACAGGGTCTCCTAATGACGAAGGAACCCTCAAATTGCGTCGAGATTCAATACATCGGCCTCCAGCCGACTTGTCTCCAAGGGTCTGTTGCTGCCTCGGCACCTGATGGTCATTCTCCTGTGAGTTTAGATTATCGAATCCGACGCAAAAATGATAGTGAATTGTAACGTTCAGGGCCTCCTAATGACGATGGAACTCTCAAATTGCGTCGAGATTCAATACATCGGCCTCCAGCCGACTTGTCTCCAAGGGTCTATTGCTGCCTCGGGCACCTTATGGTCGTTCTCTTGTAAGTCTAGATTTTCGAATCCGACGCAAAAATGATAGTTAATTGAAACGTTCAGGGCCTTGTAATGCCGATGGAACTCTCAAATTGCGTCGAGATTCAATACATCGTCCTCCAGCCGACTTGTCTCCAAGGGTCTATTGCTGCCTCGGGCACCTTATGGTCATTCTCCTGTGAGTCTAGATTTTCGAATCCGACGCAAAAATGATTGTTAATTGTAACGTTCAGGGCCTCCTAATGACGATGGAACTCTCAAATTGCGTCGAGATTCAATACATCGGCCTCCAGCCGACTTGTCTCCAAGGGGATATCGCTGCCTCGGGCACCACATGGTCCGTGTCCGGTGAGTCCAGATTTTCGAATCCGACGCAAAAATGATAGTTAATTGTAACGTTCAGGGCCTTGTAATGACAATGGAACACTCAAATTGCGTCGAGATTCAATACATCGGCCTCCAGCCTACTTGTCTCCAAGGGTCTGTTGCTGCCTCGGCCACCTTATGGTTGTTCTCCTGTGATTTTAGATTATCGAATCCGACGCAATAATGATAGTTAATAGTAACGTTCAGGGCCTCCTAATGCCGATGGAACACTCAAATTGCGTCGAGAATCAATACATCGGCCTCCAGCCGACTTGTCTCCAAGGGTCTATTGCTGCCTCGGGCACCTCATGGTCCTTCTCCTGTGAGTCTAGATTTTCGAATCCGACGCAAAAATGATAGTTAATTCTAACGTTCAGGGCCTTGTAGTGACGATGGAACACTCAAATTGCGTCGAGATTCAATACATCGGCCTGCAGCCGACTTGTCTCCAAGGGTCTGTTGCTGCCTCGGGCACCTTATGGTCGTTCTCTTGTAAGTCTAGATTTTCGAATCCGACGCAAATATGAAAGTTAATTGTAACGTTCATGGCCTCCTAATGCCGATGGAACACTCAAATTGCGTCGAGATTCAATACATCGGCCTCCAGCCGACTTGTCTCCAAGGGTCTAATGCTGCCTCGGGCACCTGATGGTCGTTCTCTTGTAAGTCTAGATTTTCGAATCCGACGCAAAAATGATAGTTCAGGGCCTCCTAATGCCGATGGAAGACTCAAATTGCGTCGAGATTCAATACATCGGCCTCCAGCCGACTTGTCTCCAAGGGTCTATTGCTGCCTCGGGCACCTTATGGTCGATCTCCTGTGAGTCTAGATTTTCGAATCCGACGCAAATATGATTGTTAATTGTAACGTTCAGGGCCTCCTAATGACGATGGAACTCTCAAATTGCGTCGAGATTCAATACATCGGCCTCCAGCCGACTTGTCTCCAAGGGGATATCGCTGCCTCGGGCACCACATGGTCCGTCTCCGATGAGTCTAGATTTTCGAATCCGACGCAAAAGTGATAGTTAATCGTAACGTTCAGGGCCTTGTAATGACGATGGAACACTCAAATTGCGTCGAGATTCAATACATCGGCCTCCAGCCTACTTGTCTCCAAGGGTCTGTTGCTGCCTCGGGCACCTTATGGTTGTTCTCCTGTGATTTTAGATTATCGAATCCGAGGCAATAATGATAGTTAATTGCAACGTTTAGGGCCTCCTAATGACGACGGGACACTCAAATTGCGTCGAGATTCAATACATCGTCCTCCAGCCGACTTGTCTCCAAGGGTCTAATGCTGCCTCGGGAACCTTAAGTTCGTTCTCTTGTAAGTCTAGATTTTCGAATCCGACGCAAAAATGATTGTTAATTGTAACGTTCAGGGCCTCCTAATGACGATGGAACTCTCAAATTGCGTCGAGATTCAATACATCGGCCTCCAGCCTACTTGTCTCCAAGGGTCTGTTGCTGCCTCGGGCACCTTATGGTTGTTCTCCTGTGATTTTAGATTATCGAATCCGACGCAATAATGATAGTTAATTGTAACGTTCAGGGCCTCCTAATGCCGATGGAACACTCAAATTGCGTCGAGATTCAATACATCGGCCTCCAGCCGACTTGTCTCCAAGGGTCTATTGCTGCCTCGGGCACCTCATGGTCCTTCTCCTGTGAGTCTAGATTTTCGAATCCGACGCAAAAATGATAGTTAATTCTAACGTTCAGGGCCTGCAGCCGACTTGTCTCCAAGGGTCTGTTGCTGCCTCGGGCACCACATGGTCCTTCTCCTGTGAGTCTAGATTTTCGAATCCGACGCAAAAATGATAGTTAATTGTAACGTTCAGGGCCTTGTAATGCGGATGGAACACTCAAATTGCGTCGAGATTCAATACATCGGCCTCCAGCCTACTTGTCTCCAAGGGTCTGTTGCTGCCTCGGGCACCTTATGGTTGTTCTCCTGTGGTTTTAGATTATCGAATCCGACGCAATAATGATAGTTAATTGTAACGTTCAGGGCCTCCTAATGACGATGGGACTCTCAAATTGCGTCGAGATTCAATACATCGGCCTCCAGCCGACTTGTCTCCAAGGGGATATCGCTGCCTCGGGCAACACATTTTCCGTCTCCGGTGAGTCTAGATTTTCGAATCCGACGCAAAAATGATAGTTAATTGTAACGTTCAAGGCCTCCTAATGCCGATGGAACACTCAAATTGCGTCGAGATTCAATACATCGGCCTCCAGCCGACTTGTCTCCAAGGGGATATCGCTGCCTCGGGCAACACATTTTCCGTCTCCGGTGAGTCTAGATTTTCGAATCCGACGCAAAAATGATAGTTAATTGTAACGTTCAAGGCCTCCTAATGCCGATGGAACACTCAAATTGCGTCGAGATTCAATACATCGGCCTCCAGCCGACTTGCCTCCAAGGGTCTATTGCTGCCTCGGCCACCACATTGTCCTTTTCCTGGGAGTCTAGATTTTCGAACCCGACGCAAAACTGATAGTGAATTGTAACGTTTAGGGCCTCCTAATGACGATGGAACACTCAAATTGCGTCGAGATTCAATACATCGGTCTCCAGCCGACTTGTCTCCAAGGGTCTATTGCTGCCTCGGGCACCACATGGTCTTTCTCCTGTGAGTCTAAATTTTCGAATCCGACGCAAAAATGATAGTTAATTGTAACGTTCAGGTCCTCCGAATGACGATGGAACACTCACATTGCGTCTAGATTCAATACATCGACCTGCAGCCGACTTGTCTCCAAGGGTCTATTGCTGCCTCGGGCACCACATGGTCCTTCTCCTGCGAGTCTAGATTTTCGAATCCGACGCAAAAATGATAGTTAATTGTAACGTTCAGGGCCTTGTAGTGACGATGGAACAATCAAATTGCGTCGAGATTAAATACATCGGCCTGCAGCCGACTTGTCTCCAAGGGTCTGTTGCTGCCTCGGGCACCACATGGTCCTTCTCCTGTGAGTCTAGATTTTCGAATCCGACGCAAAAATGATAGTGAATTGTAACGTTTAGGACCTCCTAATGACGATGGAACACTCAAATTGCGTCGAGATTCAATACATCGGCCTCCAGCCGACTTGTCTCCAAGGGTCTGTTGCTGCCTCGGGCACCTTATGGTCGTTCTCCCGTGAGTCTAGATTTTCGAATCCGACGCAAAAATGATTCTTAATTTTAACGTTCAGGGCCTTGTAATGACGATGGAACACTCAAATTGCGTCAAGATTCAATACATCGGCCTGCAGCCGACTTGTCTCCAAGGGTCTATTGCTGCCTCGGGCACCACATGGTCCTTCTCCTATGAGTCTAGATTTTTGAATCCGACGCAAAAATGATAGTTAATTGTAACGTACAGGGTCTCCTAATGACGAAGGAACCCTCAAATTGCGTCGAGATTCAATACATCGGCCTCCAGCCGACTTGTCTCCAAGGGTCTGTTGCTGCCTCGGCACCTGATGGTCATTCTCCTGTGAGTTTAGATTATCGAATCCGACGCAAAAATGATAGTGAATTGTAACGTTCAGGGCCTCCTAATGACGATGGAACTCTCAAATTGCGTCGAGATTCAATACATCGGCCTCCAGCCGACTTGTCTCCAAGGGTCTATTGCTGCCTCGGGCACCTTATGGTCGTTCTCTTGTAAGTCTAGATTTTCGAATCCGACGCAAAAATGATAGTTAATTGAAACGTTCAGGGCCTCGTAATGCCGATGGAACTCTCAAATTGCGTCGAGATTCAATACATCGTCCTCCAGCCGACTTGTCTCCAAGGGTCTATTGCTGCCTCGGGCACCTTATGGTCATTCTCCTGTGAGTCTAGATTTTCGAATCCGACGCAAAAATGATTGTTAATTGTAACGTTCAGGGCCTCCTAATGACGATGGAACTCTCAAATTGCGTCGAGATTCAATACATCGGCCTCCAGCCGACTTGTCTCCAAGGGGATATCGCTGCCTCGGGCACCACATGGTCCGTGTCCGGTGAGTCTAGATTTTCGAATCCGACGCAAAAATGATAGTTAATTGTAACGTTCAGGGCCTTGTAATGACAATGGAACACTCAAATTGCGTCGAGATTCAATACATCGGCCTCCAGCCTACTTGTCTCCAAGGGTCTGTTGCTGCCTCGGCCACCTTATGGTTGTTCTCCTGTGATTTTAGATTATCGAATCCGACGCAATAATGATAGTTAATAGTAACGTTCAGGGCCTCCTAATGCCGATGGAACACTCAAATTGCGTCGAGAATCAATACATCGGCCTCCACCCGACTTGTCTCCAAGGGTCTATTGCTGCCTCGGGCACCTCATGGTCCTTCTCCTGTGAGTCTAGATTTTCGAATCCGACGCAAAAATGATAGTTAATTCTAACGTTCAGGGCCTTGTAGTGACGATGGAACACTCAAATTGCGTCGAGATTCAATACATCGGCCTGCAGCCGACTTGTCTCCAAGGGTCTGTTGCTGCCTCGGGCACCTTATGGTCGTTCTCTTGTAAGTCTAGATTTTCGAATCCGACGCAAATATGAAAGTTAATTGTAACGTTCATGGCCTCCTAATGCCGATGGAACACTCAAATTGCGTCGAGATTCAATACATCGGCCTCCAGCCGACTTGTCTCCAAGGGTCTAATGCTGCCTCGGGCACCTGATGGTCGTTCTCTTGTAAGTCTAGATTTTCGAATCCGACGCAAAAATGATAGTTCAGGGCCTCCTAATGCCGATGGAAGACTCAAATTGCGTCGAGATTCAATACATCGGCCTCCAGCCGACTTGTCTCCAAGGGTCTATTGCTGCCTCGGGCACCTTATGGTCGATCTCCTGTGAGTCTAGATTTTCGAATCCGACGCAAAAATGATTGTTAATTGTAACGTTCAGGGCCTCCTAATGACGATGGAACTCTCAAATTGCGTCGAGATTCAATACATCGGCCTCCAGCCGACTTGTCTCCAAGGGGATATCGCTGCCTCGGGCACCACATGGTCCGTCTCCGATGAGTCTAGATTTTCGAATCCGACGCAAAAGTGATAGTTAATCGTAACGTTCAGGGCCTTGTAATGACGATGGAACACTCAAATTGCGTCGAGATTCAATACATCGGCCTCCAGCCTACTTGTCTCCAAGGGTCTGTTGCTGCCTCGGGCACCTTATGGTTGTTCTCCTGTGATTTTAGATTATCGAATCCGAGGCAATAATGATAGTTAATTGCAACGTTTAGGGCCTCCTAATGACGACGGGACACTCAAATTGCGTCGAGATTCAATACATCGTCCTCCAGCCGACTTGTCTCCAAGGGTCTAATGCTGCCTCGGGAACCTTAAGTTCGTTCTCTTGTAAGTCTAGATTTTCGAATCCGACGCAAAAATGATTGTTAATTGTAACGTTCAGGGCCTCCTAATGACGATGGAACTCTCAAATTGCGTCGAGATTCAATACATCGGCCTCCAGCCTACTTGTCTCCAAGGGTCTGTTGCTGCCTCGGGCACCTTATGGTTGTTCTCCTGTGATTTTAGATTATCGAATCCGACGCAATAATGATAGTTAATTGTAACGTTCAGGGCCTCCTAATGCCGATGGAACACTCAAATTGCGTCGAGATTCAATACATCGGCCTCCAGCCGACTTGTCTCCAAGGGTCTATTGCTGCCTCGGGCACCTCATGGTCCTTCTCCTGTGAGTCTAGATTTTCGAATCCGACGCAAAAATGATAGTTAATTCTAACGTTCAGGGCCTGCAGCCGACTTGTCTCCAAGGGTCTGTTGCTGCCTCGGGCACCACATGGTCCTTCTCCTGTGAGTCTAGATTTTCGAATCCGACGCAAAAATGATAGTTAATTGTAACGTTCAGGGCCTTGTAATGCGGATGGAACACTCAAATTGCGTCGAGATTCAATACATCGGCCTCCAGCCTACTTGTCTCCAAGGGTCTGTTGCTGCCTCGGGCACCTTATGGTTGTTCTCCTGTGATTTTAGATTATCGAATCCGACGCAATAATGATAGTTAATTGTAACGTTTAGGGCCTCCTAATGACGACGGGACACTCAAATTGCGTCGAGATTCAATACATCGTCCTCCAGCCGACTTGTCTCCAAGGGTCTAATGCTGCCTCGGGAACCTTAAGTTCGTTCTCTTGTAAGTCTAGATTTTCGAATCCGACGCAAAAATGATATTTAATTGTAACGTTCAGGGCCTCCTAATGACGATGGAACTCTCAAATTGCGTCGAGATTCAATACATCGGCCTCCAGCCTACTTGTCTCCAAGGGTCTGTTGTTGCCTCGGCCACCTTATGGTTGTTCTCCTGTGATTTTAGATTATCGAATCCGACGCAATAATGATAGTTAATAGTAACGTTCAGGGCCTCCTAATGCCGATGGAACACTCAAATTGCGTCGAGATTCAATACATCGGCCTCCAGCCGACTTGTCTCCAAGGGTCTATTGCTGCCTCGGGCACCTCATGGTCCTTCTCCTGTGAGTCTAGATTTTCGAATCCGACGCAAAAATGATAGTGAATTGTAACGTTTAGGGCCTCCTAATGACGATGGAACACTCAAATTGCGTCGAGATTCAATACATCGGCCTCCAGCGGACTTGTCTCCAAGGGTCTGTTGCTGCCTCGGGCACCTTATGGTCGTTCTCTTGTAAGTCTAGATTTTCGAATCCGACGCAAATATGAAAGTTAATTGTAACGTTCATGGCCTCCTAATGCCGAAGGAACACTCAAATTGCGTCGAGATTCAATACATCGGCCTCCAGCCGACTTGTCTCCAAGGGTCTAATGCTGCCTCGGGCACCTGATGGTCGTTCTCTTGTAAGTCTAGATTTTCGAATCCGACGCAAAAATGATAGTTAATTGTAACGTTCAGGGCCTCCTAATGCCGATGGAAGACTCAAATTGCGTCGAGATTCAATACATCGGATTCCAGCCGACTTGTCTCCAAGGGTCTATTGCTGCCTCGGGCACCACATGGTCCTTCTCCTGTGAGTCTAGATTTTCGAACCCGACGCAAAACTGATAGTGAATTGTAACGTTTAGGGCCTCCTAATGACGATGGAACACTCAAATTGCGCCGAGATTCAATACATCGGCCTCCAGCCGACTTGTCTCCAAGGGTCTATTGCTGCCTCGGGCATCTTATGGTCGATCTCCTGTGAGTCTAGATTTTCGAATCCGACGCAAAAATGATTGTTAATTGTAACGTTCAGGGCCTCCTAATGACGATGGAACTCTCAAATTGCGTCGAGATTCAATACATCGGCCTCCAGCCGACTTGTCTCCAAGGGGATATCGCTGCCTCGGGCACCACATGGTCCGTCTCCGATGAGTCTAGATTTTCGAATCCGACGCAAAAATGATAGTTAATTGTAACGTTCAGGGCCTTGTAATGACGATGGAACACTCAAATTGCGTCGAGATTCAATACATCGGCCTCCAGCCTACTTGTCTCCAAGGGTCTGTTGCTGCCTCGGGCACCTTATGGTTGTTCTCCTGTGATTTTAGATTATCGAATCCGAGGCAATAATGATAGTTAATTGCAACGTTTAGGGCCTCCTAATGACGACGGGATACTCAAATTGCGTCGAGATTCAATACATCGTCCTCCAGCCGACTTGTCTCCAAGGGTCTAATGCTGCCTCGGGAACCTTAAGTTCGTTCTCTTGTAAGTCTAGATTTTCGAATCCGACGCAAAAATGATTGTTAATTGTAACGTTCAGGGCCTCCTAATGACGATGGAACTCTCAAATTGCGTCGAGATTCAATACATCGGCCTCCAGCCTACTTGTCTCCAAGGGTCTGTTGCTGGCTCGGGCACCTTATGGTTGTTCTCCTGTGATTTTAGATTATCGAATCCGACGCAATAATGATAGTTAATTGTAACGTTCAGGGCCTCCTAATGCCGATGGAACACTCAAATTGCGTCGAGATTCAATACATCGGCCTCCAGCCGACTTGTCTCCAAGGGTCTATTGCTGCCTCGGGCACCTCATGGTCCTTCTCCTGTGAGTCTAGATTTTCGAATCCGACGCAAAAATGATAGTTAATTCTAACGTTCAGGGCCTGCAGCCGACTTGTCTCCAAGGGTCTGTTGCTGCCTCGGGCACCACATGGTCCTTCTCCTGTGAGTCTAGATTTTCGAATCCGACGCAAAAATGATAGTTAATTGTAACGTTCAGGGCCTTGTAATGACGATGGAACACTCAAATTGCGTCGAGATTCAATACATCGGCCTCCAGCCTACTTGTCTCCAAGGGTCTGTTGCTGCCTCGGGCACCTTATGGTTGTTCTCCTGTGATTTTAGATTATCGAATCCGACGCAATAATGATAGTTAATTGTAACGTTTAGGGCCTCCTAATGACGACGGGACACTCAAATTGCGTCGAGATTCAATACATCGTCCTCCAGCCGACTTGTCTCCAAGGGTCTAATGCTGCCTCGGGAACCTTAAGTTCGTTCTCTTGTAAGTCTAGATTTTCGAATCCGACGCAAAAATGATTGTTAATTGTAACGTTCAGGGCCTCCTAATGACGATGGAACTCTCAAATTGCGTCGAGATTCAATACATCGGCCTCCAGCCTACTTGTCTCCAAGGGTCTGTTGTTGCCTCGGCCACCTTATGGTTGTTCTCCTGTGATTTTAGATTATCGAATCCGACGCAATAATGATAGTTAATAGTAACGTTCAGGGCCTCCTAATGCCGATGGAACACTCAAATTGCGTCGAGATTCAATACATCGGCCTCCAGCCGACTTGTCTCCAAGGGTCTATTGCTGCCTCGGGCACCTCATGGTCCTTCTCCTGTGAGTCTAGATTTTCGAATCCGACGCAAAAATGATAGTTAATTCTAACGTTCAGGGCCTGCAGCCGACTTGTCTCCAAGGGTCTGTTGCTGCCTCGGGCACCACATGGTCCTTCTCCTGTGAGTCTAGATTTTCGAATCCGACGCAAAAATGATAGTGAATTGTAACGTTTAGGGCCTTGTAGTGACGATGGAACACTCAAATTGCGTCGAGATTCAATACATCGGCCTCCAGCCGACTTGTCTCCAAGGGGATATCGCTGCCTCGGGCACCACATGGTCCGTCTCCGATGAGTCTAGATTTTCGAATCCGACGCAAAAATGATAGTTAATCGTAACGTTCAGGGCCTTGTAATGACGATGGAACACTCAAATTGCGTCGAGATTCAATACATCGGCCTCCAGCCTACTTGTCTCTAAGGGTCTGTTGCTGCCTCGGGCACCTTATGGTTGTTCTCCTGTGATTTTAGATTATCGAATCCGACGCAATAATGATAGTTAATTGTAACGTTTAGGGCCTCCTAATGACGACGGGACACTCAAATTGCGTCGAGATTCAATACATCGTCCTCCAGCCGACTTGTCTCCAAGGGTCTAATGCTGCCTCGGGAACCTTAAGTTCGTTCTCTTGTAAGTCTAGATTTTCGAATCCGACGCAAAAATGATTGTTAATTGTAACGTTCAGGGCCTCCTAATGACGATGGAACTCTCAAATTGCGTCGAGATTCAATACATCGGCCTCCAGCCTACTTGTCTCCAAGGGTCTGTTGTTGCCTCGGCCACCTTATGGTTGTTCTCCTGTGATTTTAGATTATCGAATCCGACGCAATAATGATAGTTAATAGTAACGTTCAGGGCCTCCTAATGCCGATGGAACACTCAAATTGCGTCGAGATTCAATACATCGGCCTCCAGCCGACTTGTCTCCAAGGGTCTATTGCTGCCTCGGCCACCACATTGTCCTTTTCCTGGGAGTCTAGATTTTCGAACCCGACGCAAAACTGATAGTGAATTGTAACGTTTAGGGCCTCCTAATGACGATGGAACACTCAAATTGCGTCGAGATTCAATACATCGGTCTCCAGCCGACTTGTCTCCAAGGGTCTATTGCTGCCTCGGGCACCACATGGTCTTTCTCCTGTGAGTCTAAATTTTCGAATCCGACGCAAAAATGATAGTTAATTGTAACGTTCAGGTCCTCCGAATGACGATGGAACACTCACATTGCGTCTAGATTCAATACATCGACCTGCAGCCGACTTGTCTCCAAGGGTCTATTGCTGCCTCGGGCACCACATGGTCCTTCTCCTGCGAGTCTAGATTTTCGAATCCGACGCAAAAATGATAGTTAATTGTAACGTTCAGGGCCTTGTAGTGACGATGGAACAATCAAATTGCGTCGAGATTAAATACATCGGCCTGCAGCCGACTTGTCTCCAAGGGTCTGTTGCTGCCTCGGGCACCACATGGTCCTTCTCCTGTGAGTCTAGATTTTCGAATCCGACGCAAAAATGATAGTGAATTGTAACGTTTAGGACCTCCTAATGACGATGGAACACTCAAATTGCGTCGAGATTCAATACATCGGCCTCCAGCCGACTTGTCTCCAAGGGTCTATTGCTGCCTCGGGCACCTTATGGTCGTTCTCTTGTAAGTCTAGATTTTCGAATCCGACGCAAAAATGATAGTTAATTGAAACGTTCAGGGCCTCGTAATGCCGATGGAACTCTCAAATTGCGTCGAGATTCAATACATCGTCCTCCAGCCGACTTGTCTCCAAGGGTCTATTGCTGCCTCGGGCACCTTATGGTCATTCTCCTGTGAGTCTAGATTTTCGAATCCGACGCAAAAATGATTGTTAATTGTAACGTTCAGGGCCTCCTAATGACGATGGAACTCTCAAATTGCGTCGAGATTCAATACATCGGCCTCCAGCCGACTTGTCTCCAAGGGGATATCGCTGCCTCGGGCACCACATGGTCCGTGTCCGGTGAGTCTAGATTTTCGAATCCGACGCAAAAATGATAGTTAATTGTAACGTTCAGGGCCTTGTAATGACAATGGAACACTCAAATTGCGTCGAGATTCAATACATCGGCCTCCAGCCTACTTGTCTCCAAGGGTCTGTTGCTGCCTCGGCCACCTTATGGTTGTTCTCCTGTGATTTTAGATTATCGAATCCGACGCAATAATGATAGTTAATAGTAACGTTCAGGGCCTCCTAATGCCGATGGAACACTCAAATTGCGTCGAGAATCAATACATCGGCCTCCAGCCGACTTGTCTCCAAGGGTCTATTGCTGCCTCGGGCACCTCATGGTCCTTCTCCTGTGAGTCTAGATTTTCGAATCCGACGCAAAAATGATAGTTAATTCTAACGTTCAGGGCCTTGTAGTGACGATGGAACACTCAAATTGCGTCGAGATTCAATACATCGGCCTGCAGCCGACTTGTCTCCAAGGGTCTGTTGCTGCCTCGGGCACCTTATGGTCGTTCTCTTGTAAGTCTAGATTTTCGAATCCGACGCAAATATGAAAGTTAATTGTAACGTTCATGGCCTCCTAATGCCGATGGAACACTCAAATTGCGTCGAGATTCAATACATCGGCCTCCAGCCGACTTGTCTCCAAGGACCTAATGCTGCCTCGGGCACCTGATGGTCGTTCTCTTGTAAGTCTAGATTTTCGAATCCGACGCAAAAATGATAGTTCAGGGCCTCCTAATGCCGATGGAAGACTCAAATTGCGTCGAGATTCAATACATCGGCCTCCAGCCGACTTGTCTCCAAGGGTCTATTGCTGCCTCGGGCACCTTATGGTCGATCTCCTGTGAGTCTAGATTTTCGAATCCGACGCAAAAATGATTGTTAATTGTAACGTTCAGGGCCTCCTAATGACGATGGAACTCTCAAATTGCGTCGAGATTCAATACATCGGCCTCCAGCCGACTTGTCTCCAAGGGGATATCGCTGCCTCGGGCACCACATGGTCCGTCTCCGATGAGTCTAGATTTTCGAATCCGACGCAAAAGTGATAGTTAATCGTAACGTTCAGGGCCTTGTAATGACGATGGAACACTCAAATTGCGTCGAGATTCAATACATCGGCCTCCAGCCTACTTGTCTCCAAGGGTCTGTTGCTGCCTCGGGCACCTTATGGTTGTTCTCCTGTGATTTTAGATTATCGAATCCGAGGCAATAATGATAGTTAATTGCAACGTTTAGGGCCTCCTAATGACGACGGGACACTCAAATTGCGTCGAGATTCAATACATCGTCCTCCAGCCGACTTGTCTCCAAGGGTCTAATGCTGCCTCGGGAACCTTAAGTTCGTTCTCTTGTAAGTCTAGATTTTCGAATCCGACGCAAAAATGATTGTTAATTGTAACGTTCAGGGCCTCCTAATGACGATGGAACTCTCAAATTGCGTCGAGATTCAATACATCGGCCTCCAGCCTACTTGTCTCCAAGGGTCTGTTGCTGCCTCGGGCACCTTATGGTTGTTCTCCTGTGATTTTAGATTATCGAATCCGACGCAATAATGATAGTTAATTGTAACGTTCAGGGCCTCCTAATGCCGATGGAACACTCAAATTGCGTCGAGATTCAATACATCGGCCTCCAGCCGACTTGTCTCCAAGGGTCTATTGCTGCCTCGGGCACCTCATGGTCCTTCTCCTGTGAGTCTAGATTTTCGAATCCGACGCAAAAATGATAGTTAATTCTAACGTTCAGGGCCTGCAGCCGACTTGTCTCCAAGGGTCTGTTGCTGCCTCGGGCACCACATGGTCCTTCTCCTGTGAGTCTAGATTTTCGAATCCGACGCAAAAATGATAGTTAATTGTAACGTTCAGGGCCTTGTAATGCGGATGGAACACTCAAATTGCGTCGAGATTCAATACATCGGCCTCCAGCCTACTTGTCTCCAAGGGTCTGTTGCTGCCTCGGGCACCTTATGGTTGTTCTCCTGTGATTTTAGATTATCGAATCCGACGCAATAATGATAGTTAATTGTAACGTTTAGGGCCTCCTAATGACGACGGGACACTCAAATTGCGTCGAGATTCAATACATCGTCCTCCAGCCGACTTGTCTCCAAGGGTCTAATGCTGCCTCGGGAACCTTAAGTTCGTTCTCTTGTAAGTCTAGATTTTCGAATCCGACGCAAAAATGATTGTTAATTGTAACGTTCAGGGCCTCCTAATGACGATGGAACTCTCAAATTGCGTCGAGATTCAATACATCGGCCTCCAGCCTACTTGTCTCCAAGGGTCTGTTGTTGCCTCGGCCACCTTATGGTTGTTCTCCTGTGATTTTAGATTATCGAATCCGACGCAATAATGATAGTTAATAGTAACGTTCAGGGCCTCCTAATGCCGATGGAACACTCAAATTGCGTCGAGATTCAATACATCGGCCTCCAGCCGACTTGTCTCCAAGGGTCTATTGCTGCCTCGGGCACCTCATGGTCCTTCTCCTGTGAGTCTAGATTTTCGAATCCGACGCAAAAATGATAGTTAATTCTAACGTTCAGGGCCTTGTAGTGACGATGGAACACTCAAATTGCGTCGAGATTCAATACATCGGCCTGCAGCCGACTTGTCTCCAAGGGTCTGTTGCTGCCTCGGGTACCACATGGTCCTTCTCCTGTGAGTCTAGATTTTCGAATCCGACGCAAAAATGATAGTGAATTGTAACGTTTAGGGCCTCCTAATGACGATGGAACACTCAAATTGCGTCGAGATTCAATACATCGGCCTCCAGCGGACTTGTCTCCAAGGGTCTGTTGCTGCCTCGGGCACCTTATGGTCGTTCTCTTGTAAGTCTAGATTTTCGAATCCGACGCAAATATGAAAGTTAATTGTAACGTTCATGGCCTCCTAATGCCGAAGGAACACTCAAATTGCGTCGAGATTCAATACATCGGCCTCCAGCCGACTTGTCTCCAAGGGTCTAATGCTGCCTCGGGCACCTGATGGTCGTTCTCTTGTAAGTCTAGATTTTCGAATCCGACGCAAAAATGATAGTTAATTGTAACGTTCAGGGCCTCCTAATGCCGATGGAAGACTCAAATTGCGTCGAGATTCAATACATCGGATTCCAGCCGACTTGTCTCCAAGGGTCTATTGCTGCCTCGGGCACCACATGGTCCTTCTCCTGTGAGTCTAGATTTTCGAACCCGACGCAAAACTGATAGTGAATTGTAACGTTTAGGGCCTCCTAATGACGATGGAACACTCAAATTGCGCCGAGATTCAATACATCGGCCTCCAGCCGACTTGTCTCCAAGGGTCTATTGCTGCCTCAGGCATCTTATGGTCGATCTCCTGTGAGTCTAGATTTTCGAATCCGACGCAAAAATGATTGTTAATTGTAACGTTCAGGGCCTCCTAATGACGATGGAACTCTCAAATTGCGTCGAGATTCAATACATCGGCCTCCAGCCGACTTGTCTCCAAGGGGATATCGCTGCCTCGGGCACCACATGGTCCGTCTCCGATGAGTCTAGATTTTCGAATCCGACGCAAAAATGATAGTTAATTGTAACGTTCAGGGCCTTGTAATGACGATGGAACACTCAAATTGCGTCGAGATTCAATACATCGGCCTCCAGCCTACTTGTCTCCAAGGGTCTGTTGCTGCCTCGGGCACCTTATGGTTGTTCTCCTGTGATTTTAGATTATCGAATCCGAGGCAATAATGATATTTAATTGCAACGTTTAGGGCCTCCTAATGACGACGGGATACTCAAATTGCGTCGAGATTCAATACATCGTCCTCCAGCCGACTTGTCTCCAAGGGTCTAATGCTGCCTCGGGAACCTTAAGTTCGTTCTCTTGTAAGTCTAGATTTTCGAATCCGACGCAAAAATGATTGTTAATTGTAACGTTCAGGGCCTCCTAATGACGATGGAACTCTCAAATTGCGTCGAGATTCAATACATCGGCCTCCAGCCTACTTGTCTCCACGGGTCTGTTGCTGCCTCGGGCACCTTATGGTTGTTCTCCTGTGATTTTAGATTATCGAATCCGACGCAATAATGATAGTTAATTGTAACGTTCAGGGCCTCCTAATGCCGATGGAACACTCAAATTGCGTCGAGATTCAATACATCGGCCTCCAGCCGACTTGTCTCCAAGGGTCTATTGCTGCCTCGGGCACCTCATGGTCCTTCTCCTGTGAGTCTAGATTTTCGAATCCGACGCAAAAATGATAGTTAATTCTAACGTTCAGGGCCTGCAGCCGACTTGTCTCCAAGGGTCTGTTGCTGCCTCGGGCACCACATGGTCCTTCTCCTGTGAGTCTAGATTTTCGAATCCGACGCAAAAATGATAGTTAATTGTAACGTTCAGGGCCTTGTAATGACGATGGAACACTCAAATTGCGTCGAGATTCAATACATCGGCCTCCAGCCTACTTGTCTCCAAGGGTCTGTTGCTGCCTCGGGCACCTTATGGTTGTTCTCCTGTGATTTTAGATTATCGAATCCGACGCAATAATGATAGTTAATTGTAACGTTTAGGGCCTCCTAATGACGACGGGACACTCAAATTGCGTCGAGATTCAATACATCGTCCTCCAGCCGACTTGTCTCCAAGGGTCTAATGCTGCCTCGGGAACCTTAAGTTCGTTCTCTTGTAAGTCTAGATTTTCGAATCCGACGCAAAAATGATTGTTAATTGTAACGTTCAGGGCCTCCTAATGACGATGGAACTCTCAAATTGCGTCGAGATTCAATACATCGGCCTCCAGCCTACTTGTCTCCAAGGGTCTGTTGTTGCCTCGGCCACCTTATGGTTGTTCTCCTGTGATTTTAGATTATCGAATCCGACGCAATAATGATAGTTAATAGTAACGTTCAGGGCCTCCTAATGCCGATGGAACACTCAAATTGCGTCGAGATTCAATACATCGGCCTCCAGCCGACTTGTCTCCAAGGGTCTATTGCTGCCTCGGGCACCTCATGGTCCTTCTCCTGTGAGTCTAGATTTTCGAATCCGACGCAAAAATGATAGTTAATTCTAACGTTCAGGGCCTGCAGCCGACTTGTCTCCAAGGGTCTGTTGCTGCCTCGGGCACCACATGGTCCTTCTCCTGTGAGTCTAGATTTTCGAATCCGACGCAAAAATGATAGTGAATTGTAACGTTTAGGGCCTTGTAGTGACGATGGAACACTCAAATTGCGTCGAGATTCAATACATCGGCCTCCAGCCGACTTGTCTCCAAGGGGATATCGCTGCCTCGGGCACCACATGGTCCGTCTCCGATGAGTCTAGATTTTCGAATCCGACGCAAAAATGATAGTTAATCGTAACGTTCAGGGCCTTGTAATGACGATGGAACACTCAAATTGCGTCGAGATTCAATACATCGGCCTCCAGCCTACTTGTCTCTAAGGGTCTGTTGCTGCCTCGGGCACCTTATGGTTGTTCTCCTGTGATTTTAGATTATCGAATCCGACGCAATAATAATAGTTAATTGTAACGTTTAGGGCCTCCTAATGACGATGGAACACTCAAATTGCGTCGAGATTCAATACATCGGCCTCCAGCGGACTTGTCTCCAAGGGTCTGTTGCTGCCTCGGGCACCTTATGGTCGTTCTCTTGTAAGTCTAGATTTTCGAATCCGACGCAAATATGAAAGTTAATTGTAACGTTCATGGCCTCCTAATGCCGAAGGAACACTCAAATTGCGTCGAGATTCAATACATCGGCCTCCAGCCGACTTGTCTCCAAGGGTCTAATGCTGCCTCGGGCACCTGATGGTCGTTCTCTTGTAAGTCTAGATTTTCGAATCCGACGCAAAAATGATAGTTAATTGTAACGTTCAGGGCCTCCTAATGCCGATGGAAGACTCAAATAGCGTCGAGATTCAATACATCGGCCTCCAGCCGACTTGTCTCCAAGGGTCTATTGCTGCCTCGGGCACCACATGGTCCTTCTCCTGTGAGTCTAGATTTTCGAACCCGACGCAAAACTGATAGTGAATTGTAACGTTTAGGGCCTCCTAATGACGATGGAACACTCAAATTGCGCCGAGATTCAATACATCGGCCTCCAGCCGACTTGTCTCCAAGGGTCTATTGCTGCCTCGGGCACCTTATGGTCGATCTCCTGTGAGTCTAGATTTTCGAATCCGACGCAAAAATGATTGTTAATTGTAACGTTCAGGGCCTCCTAATGACGATGGAACTCTCAAATTGCGTCGAGATTCAATACATCGGCCTCCAGCCGACTTGTCTCCAAGGGGATATCGCTGCCTCGGGCACCACATGGTCCGTCTCCGATGAGTCTAGATTTTCGAATCCGACGCAAAAATGATAGTTAATTGTAACGTTCAGGGCCTTGTAATGACGATGGAACACTCAAATTGCGTCGAGATTCAATACATCGGCCTCCAGCCTACTTGTCTCCAAGGGTCTGTTGCTGCCTCGGGCACCTTATGGTTGTTCTCCTGTGATTTTAGATTATCGAATCCGAGGCAATAATGATAGTTAATTGCAACGTTTAGGGCCTCCTAATGACGACGGGATACTCAAATTGCGTCGAGATTCAATACATCGTCCTCCAGCAGACTTGTCTCCAAGGGTCTAATGCTGCCTCGGGAACCTTAAGTTCGTTCTCTTGTAAGTCTAGATTTTCGAATCCGACGCAAAAATGATTGTTAATTGTAACGTTCAGGGCCTCCTAATGACGATGGAACTCTCAAATTGCGTCGAGATTCAATACATCGGCCTCCAGCCTACTTGTCTCCAAGGGTCTGTTGCTGCCTCGGGCACCTTATGGTTGTTCTCCTGTGATTTTAGATTATCGAATCCGACGCAATAATGATAGTTAATTGTAACGTTCAGGGCCTCCTAATGCCGATGGAACACTCAAATTGCGTCGAGATTCAATACATCGGCCTCCAGCCGACTTGTCTCCAAGGGTCTATTGCTGCCTCGGGCACCTCATGGTCCTTCTCCTGTGAGTCTAGATTTTCGAATCCGACGCAAAAATGATAGTTAATTCTAACGTTCAGGGCCTGCAGCCGACTTGTCTCCAAGGGTCTGTTGCTGCCTCGGGCACCACATGGTCCTTCTCCTGTGAGTCTAGATTTTCGAATCCGACGCAAAAATGATAATTAATTGTAACGTTCAGGGCCTTGTAATGACGATGGAACACTCAAATTGCGTCGAGATTCAATACATCGGCCTCCAGCCTACTTGTCTCCAAGGGTCTGTTGCTGCCTCGGGCACCTTATGGTTGTTCTCCTGTGATTTTAGATTATCGAATCCGACGCAATAATGATAGTTAATTGTAACGTTTAGGGCCTCCTAATGACGACGGGACACTCAAATTGCGTCGAGATTCAATACATCGTCCTCCAGCCGACATGTCTCCAAGGGTCTAATGCTGCCTTGGGAACCTTAAGTTCGTTCTCTTGTAAGTCTAGATTTTCGAATCCGACGCAAAAATGATAGTTAATTGTAACGTTCAGGGCCTCCTAATGACGATGGAACTCTCAAATTGCGTCGAGATTCAATACATCGGCCTCCAGCCTACTTGTCTCCAAGGGTCTGTTGTTGCCTCGGCCACCTTATGGTTGTTCTCCTGTGATTTTAGATTATCGAATCCGACGCAATAATGATAGTTAATAGTAACGTTCAGGGCCTCCTAATGCCGATGGAACACTCAAATTGCGTCGAGATTCAATACATCGGCCTCCAGCCGACTTGTCTCCAAGGGTCTATTGCTGCCTCGGGCACCTCATGGTCCTTCTCCTGTGAGTCTAGATTTTCGAATCCGACGCAAAAATGATAGTTAATTCTAACGTTCAGGGCCTTGTAGTGACGATGGAACACTCAAACTGCGTCGAGATTCAATACATCGGCCTGCAGCCGACTTGTCTCCAAGGGTCTTTTGCTGCCTCGGGTACCACATGGTCCTCTTCCTGTGAGTCTAGATTTTCGAATCCGACGCAAAAATGATAGTGAATTGTAACGTTTAGGGCCTCCTAATGACGATGGAACACTCAAATTGCGTCGAGATTTATTACATCGGCCTCCAGCGGACTTGTCTCCAAGGGTCTGTTGCTGCCTCGGGCACCTTATGGTCGTTCTCTTGTAAGTCTAGATTTTCGAATCCGACGCAAATATGAAAGTTAATTGTAACGTTCATGGCCTCCTAATGCCGATGGAACACTCAAATTGCGTCGAGATTCAATACATCGGCCTCCAGCCGACTTGTCTCCAAGGGTCTAATGCTGCCTCGGGCACCTGATGGTCGTTCTCTTGTAAGTCTAGATTTTCGAATCCGACGCAAAAATGATAGTTAATTGTAACGTTCAGGGCCTCCTAATGCCGATGGAAGACTCAAATTGCGACGAGATTCAATACATCGGCCTCCAGCCGACTTGTCTCCAAGGGTCTATTGCTGCCTCGGGCACCACATGGTCCTTCTCCTGTGAGTCTAGATTTTCGAACCCGACGCAAAACTGATAGTGAATTGTAACGTTTAGGGCCTCCTAATGACGATGGAACACTCAAATTGCGCCGAGATTCAATACATCGGCCTCCAGCCGACTTGTCTCCAAGGGTCTATTGCTGCCTCGGGCACCTTATGGTCGATCTCCTGTGAGTCTAGATTTTCGAATCCGGCGCAAAAATGATTGATAATTGTAACGTTCAGGGCCTCCTAATGACGATGGAACTCTCAAATTGCGTCGAGATTCAATACATCGGCCTCCAGCCGACTTGTCTCCAAGGGGATATCGCTGCCTCGGGCACCACATGGTCCGTCTCCTGTGAGTCTAGATTTTCGAATCCGACGCAAAAATGATTGTTATTTGTAACGTTCAGGGCCTCCTAATGACGATGGAACTCTCAAATTGCGTCGAGATTCAATACATCGGCCTCCAGCCGACTTGTCTCCAAGGGGATATCGCTGCCTCGGGCACCACATGGTCCGTCTCCGGTGAGTCTAGATTTTCGAATCCGACGCAAAAATGATAGTTAATTGTAACGTTCAGGGCCTTGTAATGACGATGGAACACTCAAATTGCGTCGAGATTCAATACATCGGCCTCCAGCCTACTTGTCTCCAAGGGTCTGTTGCTGCCTCGGGCACCTTATGGTTGTTCTCCTGTGATTTTAGATTATCGAATCCGAGGCAATAATGACAGTTAATTGTAACGTTTAGGACCTCCTAATGACGACGGGACACTCAAATTGCGTCGAGATTCAATACATCGTCCTCCAGCCGACTTGTCTCCAAGGGTCTAATGCTGCCTCGGGAACCTTAAGTTCGTTCTCTTGTAAGTCTAGATTTTCGAATCCGACGCAAAAATGATTGTTAATTGTAACGTTCAGGGCCTCCTAATGACGATGGAACTCTCAAATTGCGTCGAGATTCAATACATCGGCCTCCAGCCTACTTGTCTCCAAGGGTCTGTTGCTGCCTCGGGCACCTTATGGTTGTTCTTCTGTAATTTTAGATTATCGAATCCGACGCAATAATGATAGTTAATTGTAACGTTCAGGGCCTCCTAATGCCGATGGAACGCTCAAATTGCGTCGAGATTCAATACATCGGCCTCCAGCCGACTTGTCTCCAAGGGTATATTGCTGCCTCGGGCACCTCACGGTCCTTCTAATGTGAGTCAAGATTTTTGAATCCGACGCAAAAATGATAGTTAATTCTAACGTTCAGGGCCTGCAGCCGACTTGTCTCCAAGGGTCTGTTGCTGCCTCGGGCACCACATGGTCCTTCTCCTGTGAGTCTAGATTTTCGAATCCGACGCAAAAATGATAGTGAATTGTAACGTTTAGGACCTTGTAGTGACGATGGAACACTCAAATTGCGTCGAGATTCAATACATCGGCCTCCAGCCGACTTGTCTCCAAGGGGATATCGCTGCCTCGGGCACCACATGGTCCGTCTCCGGTGAGTCTAGATTTTCGAATCCGACATAAAAAATGATAGTTAATTGTAACGTTCAGGGCCTTGTAATGACGATGGAACACTCAAATTGCGTCGAGATTCAATACATCGGCCTCCAGCCTACTTGTCTCCAAGGGTCTGTTGCTGCCTCGGGCACCTTATGGTTGTTCTCCTGTGATTTTAGATTATCGAATCCGAGGCAATAATGATAGTTAATTGTAACGTTTAGGACCTCCTAATGACGACGGGACACTCAAATTGCGTCGAGATTCAATACATCGTCCTCCAGCCGACTTGTCTCCAAGGGTCTAATGCTGCCTCGGGAACCTTAAGTTCGTTCTCTTGTAAGTCTAGATTTTCGAATCCGACGCAAAAATGATTGTTAATTGTAACGTTCAGGGCCTCCTAATGACGATGGAACTCTCAAATTGCGTCGAGATTCAATACATCGACCTCCAGCCTACTTGTCTCCAAGGGTCTGTTGCTGCCTCGGGCACCTTATGGTTGTTCTTCTGTGATTTTAGATTATCGAATCCGACGCAATAATGATAGTTAATTGTAACGTTCAGGGCCTCCTAATGCCGATGGAACGCTCAAATTGCGTCGAGATTCAATACATCGGCCTCCAGCCGACTTGTCTCCAAGGGTATATTGCTGCCTCGGGCACCTCACGGTCCTTCTCCTGTGAGTCTAGATTTTCGAATCCGACGCAAAAATGATAGTTAATTCTAACGTTCAGGGCCTGCAGCCGACTTGTCTCCAAGGGTCTGTTGCTGCCTCGGGCACCACATGGTCCTTCTCCTGTGAGTCTAGATTTTCGAATCCGACGCAAAAATGATAGTGAATTGTAACGTTTAGGACCTTGTAGTGACGATGGAACACTCAAATTGCGTCGAGATTCAATACATCGGCCTCCAGCCGACTTGTCTCCAAGGGGATATCGCTGCCTCGGGCACCACATGGTCCGTCTCCGGTGAGTCTAGATTTTCGAATCCGACGCAAAAATGATAGTTAATATAACGTTCAGGGCCTTGTAAAGACGATTGAACACTCAAATTGCGTCGAGATTCAATACATCGGCCTCCAGCCTACTTGTCTCCAAGGGTCTGTTGCTGCCTCGGGCACCTTATGGTTGTTCTCCTGTGATTTTAGATTATCGAATCCGACGCAATAATGATAGTTAATTGTAACGATTAGGGCCTCCTAATGACGACGGGACACTCAAGTTGCGTCGAGATTCAATACATCGTCCACCAGCCGACTTGTCTCCAAGGGTCTAATGCTGCCTCGGGAACCTTAAGTTCGTTCTCTTGTAAGTCTAGATTTTCGCATCCGACGCAAAAATGATTGTTAATTGTAACGTTCAGGGCCTCCTAATGACGATGGAACTCTCAAATTGCGTCGAGATTCAATACATCGGCCTCCAGCCTACTTGCCTCCAAGGGTCTGTTGCTGCCTCGGGCACCTTATGGTTGTTCTCCTGTGATTTTAGACTATCGAATCCGACGCAATAATGATAGTTAATTGTAACGCTCAGGGCCTCCTAATGCCGATGGAACACTCAAGTTGCGTCGAGATTCAATACATCGGCCTCCAGCAGACTTGTCTCCAAGGGTCTATTGCTGCCTCGGGCACCTCATGGTCCTTCTCCTGTGAGTCTAGATTTTCCAATCCGACGCAAAAATGATAGTTAATTCTAACGTTCAGGGCCTTGTAGTGACGATGGAACACTCAAATTGCGTCGAGATTCAATACATCGGCCTGCAGCCGACTTGTCTCCAAGGGTCTGTTGCTGCCTCGGGCACCACATGGTCCTTCTCCTGTGAGTCTAGATTTTCGAATCCGACGCAAAAATGATAGTGAATTGTAACGTTTAGGGCCTCCTAATGACGATGGAACACTCAAATTGCGTCGAGATTCAATACATCGGCCTCCAGCGGACTTGTCTCCAAGGGTCTGTTGCTGCCTCGGGCACCTTATGGTCGTTCTCCTGTGTTTTTAGATTATCGAATCCGACGCAATAATGATAGTTAATTGTAACGGTTAGGGCCTCCTAATGACGACCGGACACTCAAGTTGCGTCGAGATTCAATACATCGTCCTCCAGCCGACTTGTCTCCAAGGGTCTAATGCTGCCTCGGGAACCTTAAGTTCGTTCTCTTGTAAGTCTAGATTTTCGAATCCGACGCAAAAATGATTGTTAATTGTAACGTTCAGGGCCTCCTAATGACGATGGAACTCTCAAATTGCGTCGAGATTCAATACATCGGCCTCCAGCCTACTTGTCTCCAAGGGTCTGTTGCTGCCTCGGGCACCACATGGTCCTTCTCCTGTGAGTCTAGATTTTCGAACCCGACGCAAAACTGATAGTGAATTGTAACGTTGAGGACCTCCTAATGACGATGGAACACTCAAATTGCGTCGAGATTCAATACATCGGCCTCCAGCCGACTTGTCTCCAGAGGTCTAATGCTGCCTCCGACACCTTATGGTCGTTCTCTTGTAAGTCTAGATTTTCGAATCCGACGCAAAAATGATTGTTAATTGTAACGTTCAGGGCCTCCTAATGACGAAGGAACCCTCAAATTGCGTCGAGATTCAATACATCGGCCTCCAGCCGACTTGTCTCCAAGGGTCTGTTGCTGCCTCGGCACCTGATGGTCGTTCTCCTGTGAGTTTAGATTATCGAATCCGACGCAAAAATGATAGTGAATTGTAACGTTCAGGGCCTCCTAATGACGATGTTACTCTCAAATTGCGTCGAGATTCAATACATCGGCCTCCAGCCGACTTGTCTCCAAGGGTCTATTGCTGCCTCGGGCACCTTATGGTCGTTCTCTTGTAAGTCTAGATTTTCGAATCCGACGCAAAAATGATAGTTAATTGAAACGTTCAGGGCCTCGTAATGCCGATGGAACTCTCAAATTGCGTCGAGATTCAATACATCGGCCTCCAGCCTACTTGTCTCCAAGGGTCTGTTGCTGCCTCGGGCACCTTATGGTTGTTCTCCTGTGATTTTAGATTATCGAATCCGACGCAATAATGATAGTTAATTGTAACGTTTGGGGCCTCCTAATGACGACGGGACACTCAAATTGCGTCGAGATTCAATACATCGTCCTCCAGCCGACTTGTCTCCAAGGGTCTAATGCTGCCTCGGGAACCTTAAGTTCGTTCTCTTGTAAGTCTAGATTTTCGAATCCGACGCAAAAATGATTGTTAATTGTAACGTTCAGGGCCTCCTAATGACGATGGGACGATGGAACTCTCAAATTGCGTCGAGATTCAATACATCGGCCTCCAGCCTACTTGTCTCCAAGGGTCTGTTGCTGCCTCGGCCACCTTATGGTTGTTCTCCTGTGATTTTAGATTATCGAATCCGACGCAATAATGATAGTTAATAGTAACGTTCAGGGCCTCCTAATGCCGATGGAACACTCAAATTGCGTCGAGATTCAATACATCGGCCTGCAGCCGACTTGTCTCCAAGGGTCTGTTGCTGCCTCGGGCACCACATGGTCCTTCTCCTGTGAGTCTAGATTTTCGAATCCGACGCAAAAATGATAGTGAATTGTAACGTTTAGGGCCTCTTAATGACGATGGAACACTCAAATTGCGTCGAGATTCAATACATCGGCCTCCAGCGGACTTGTCTCCAAGGGTCTGTTGCTGCCTCGGGCACCTTATGGTCGTTGTCTTGTAAGTCTAGATTATCGAATCCGACGCAAAAATGATAGTTAATTGTAACGTTTAGGGCCTCCTAATGACGATGGAACACTCAAATTGCGTCGAGATTCAATACATCGGCCTCCAGCCGACTTGTCTCCAAGGGTCTAATGCTGCCTCGGGCACCTGATGGTCGTTCTCTTGTAAGCCTAGATTTTCGAATCCGACGCAAAAATGATAGTTAATTGTAACGTTCAGGGCCTCCTAATGCCGATGGAACACTCAAATTGCGTCGAGATTCAATACATCGGCCTCCAGCCGACTTGTCTCCAAGGGTCTATTGCTGCCTCGGGCACCACATGGTCCTTCTCCTGTGAGTCTAGATTTTCGAACCCGACGCAAAACTGATAGTGAATTGTAACGTTTAGGGCCTCCTAATGACGATGGAACACTCAAATTGCGTCGAGATTCAATACATCGGCCTCCAGCCGACTTGTCTCCAAGGGTCTAAAGCTGCCTCGGGCACCTTATGTTCGTTCTCTTGTAAGTCTAGATTTTCGAATCCGACGCAAAAATGATAGTTAATTGAAACGTTCAGGGCCTCGTAATACCGATGGAACTCTCAAATTCCGTCGAGATTCAATACATCGTCCTCCAGCCGACTTGTCTCCAAGGGTCTATTGCTGCCTCGGGCACCTTATGGTCGATCTCCTGTGAGTCTAGATTTTCGAATCCGACGCAAAAATGATTGTTAATTGTAACGTTCAGGGCCTCCTAATGACGATGGAACTCTCAAATTGCGTCGAGATTCAATACATCGGCCTCCAGCCGACTTGTCTCCAAGGGGATATCGCTGCCTCGGGCACCACATGGTCCGTCTCCGGTGAGTCTAGATTTTTGAATCCGACGCAAAAATGATAGTTAATTGTAACGTTCAGGGCCTTGTAATGCCGATGGAACACTCAAGTTGCGTCGAGATTCAATACATCGGCCTCCAGCCGACTTGTCTCCAAGGGTCTATTGCTGCCTCGGGCACCTCATGGTCCTTCTCCTGTGAGTCTAGATTTTCCAATCCGACGCAAAAATGATAGTTAATTCTCACGTTCAGGGCCTTGTAGTGACGATGGAACACTCAAATTGCGTCGAGATTCAATACATCGGCCTGCAGCCGACTTGTCTCCAAGGGTCTGTTGCTGCCTCGGGCACCACATGGTCCTTCTCCTGTGAGTCTAGATTTTCGAATCCGACGCAAAAATGATAGTGAATTGTAACGTTTAGGGCCTCCTAATGACGATGGAACACTCAAATTGCGTCGAGATTCAATACATCGGCCTCCAGCGGACTTGTCTCCAAGGGTATGTTGCTGCCTCGGGCACCTTATGGTCGTTCTCCTGTGATTTTAGATTATCGAATCCGACGCAATAATGATAGTTAATTGTAACGGTTAGGGCCTCCTAATGACGACCAGACACTCAAGTTGCGTCGAGATTCAATACATCGTCCTCCAGCCGACTTGTCTCCAAGGGTCTAATGCTGCCTCGGGAACCTTAAGTTCGTTCTCTTGTAAGTCTAGATTTTCGAATCCGACGCAAAAATGATTGTTAATTGTAACGTTCAGGGCCTCCTAATGACGATGGAACTCTCAAATTGCGTCGAGATTCAATACATCGGCCTCCAGCCGACTTGTCTCCAAGGGTCTATTGCTGCCTCGGGCACCACATGGTCCTTCTCCTGTGAGTCTAGATTTTCGAACCCGACGCTAAACTGATAGTGAATTGTAACGTTGAGGGCCTCCTAATGACGATGGAACACTCAAATTGCGTCGAGATTCAATACATCGGCCTCCAGCCGACTTGTCTCCAAAGGTCTAATGCTGCCTCGGGCACCTTATGGTCGTTCTCTTGTAAGTCTAGATTTTCGAATCCGACGCAAAAATGATAGTTAATTGAAACGTTCAGGGCCTCGTAATGCCGATGGAACACTCAAATTGCGTCGAGATTCAATACATCGTCCTCCAGCCGTCTTGTCTCCAAGGGGCTATTGCTGCTTCGGGCACCTTATGGTCGTTCTCCTGTGAGTCTAGATTTTCGAATCCGACGCAAAAATGATTGTTAATTGTAACGTTCAGGGCCTCCTAATGACGATGGAACACTCAAATTGCGTCGAGATTCAATACATCGGCCTCCAGCCGACTTGTCTCCAAGGGTCTAATGCTGCCTCGGGCACCTTATAGTCGTTCTCTTGTAAGTCTAGATTTTCGAATCCGACGCAAAAATGATAGTTAATTGAAACGTTCAGGGCCTCGTAATGCCGATGGAACTCTCAAATTGCGTCGAGATTCGATACATCGTCCTCCAGCCGACTTGTCTCCAAGGGTCTATTGCTGCCTCGGGCACCTTATGGTCGTTCTCCTGTGAGTCTAGATTTTCGAATCCGACGCAAAAATGATTGTTAATTGTAACGTTCAGGGCCTCCTAATGACGATGGAACTCTCAAATTGCGTCGAGATTCAATACATCGGCCTCCAGCCGACTTGTCTCCAAGGGTCTAATGCTGCCTCGGGCACCTTATGGTCGTTCTCTTGTAAGTCTAGATTTTCGAATCCGACGCAAAAATGATAGTTAATTGAAACGTTCAGGGCCTCGTAATGCCGATGGAACACTCAAATTGCGTCGAGATTCAATACATCGTCCTCCAGCCGACTTGTCTCCAAGGGTCTATTGCTGCCTCGGGCACCTTATGGTCGTTCTCCTGTGAGTCTAGATTTTCGAATCCGACGCAAAAATGATTGTTAATTGTAACGTTCAGGGCCTCCTAATGACGATGGAACACTCAAATTGCGTCGAGATTCAATACATCGGCCTCCAGCCGACTTGTCTCCAAGGGGATATCGCTGCCTCGGGCACCACATGGTCCGTCTCCGGTGAGTCTAGATTTTCCAATCCGACGCAAAAATGATAGTTAATTGTAACGTTCAGGGCCTTGTAATGACGATGGAACACTCAAATTGCGTCGAGATTCAATACATCGGCCTCCAGCCTACTTGTCTCCAAGGGTCTGTTGCTGCCTCGGGCACCTTATGGTTGTTCTCCTGTGATTTTAGATTATCCAATCCGACGCAGTAATGATAGTTAATTGTAACGTTTAGGGCCTCCTAATGACGACGGGACACTCAAATTGCGTCGAGATTCAATACATCGTCCTCCAGCCGACTTGTCTCCTAGGGTCTAATGCTGCCTCGGGAACCTTAAGTTCGTTCTCTTGTAAGTCTAGATTTTCGAATCCGACGCAAAAATGATTGTTAATTGTAACGTTCAGGGCCTCCTAATGACGATGGAACTCTCAAATTGCGTCGAGATTCAATACATCGGCCTCCAGCCTACTTGTCTCCAAGGGTCTGTTGCTGCCTCGGGCACCTTATGGTTGTTCTCCTGTGATTTTAGATTATCGAATCCGACGCAATAATGATAGTTAATTGTAACGTTCAGGGCCTTCTAATGCCGATGGAACACTCAAATTGCGTCGAGATTCAATACATCGGCCTCCAGCCGACTTGTCTCCAAGGGTCTATTGCTGCCTCGGGCACCTCATGGTCCTTCTCCTGTGAGTCTAGATTTTCGAATCCGACGCAAAAATGATAGTTAATTCTAACGTTCAGGGCCAGCAGCCGACTTGTCTCCAAGGGTCTGTTGCTGCCTCGGGCACCACATGGTCCTTCTCGTGTGAGTCTAGATTTTCGAATCCGACGCAAAAATGATAGTGAATTGTAACGTTTAGGGCCTCCTAATGACGATGGAACACTCAAATTGCGTCGAGATTCAATACATCGGCCTCCAGCCGACTTGTCTCCAAGGGGATATCGCTGCCTCGGGCACCACATGTTCCGTCTCCGGTGAGTCTAGATTTTCGAATCCGACGCAAAAATGATAGTTAATTGTAACGTTCAGGGCCTTGTAATGACGCTGGAACACTAAATTGCGTCGAGATTCAATACATCGGCCTCCAGCCGACTTGTCTCCAAGGGTCTATTGCTGCCTCGGGCACCACATGGTCCATCTCCTGTGAGTCTAGATTTTCGAATCCGACGCAAAAATGATAGTTAATTCTAACGTTCAGGGCCTTGTAGTGACGATGGAACACTCAAATTGCGTCGAGATTCAATACATCGGCCTGCAGCCGACTTGTCTCCAAGGGTCTGTTGCTGCCTCGGGCACCACATGGTCCTTCTCCTGTGAGTCTAGATTTTCGAATCCGACGCAAAAATGATAGTGAATTGTAACGTTTAGGGCCTCCTAATGACGATGGAACACTCAAATTGCGTCGAGATTCAATACATCGGCCTCCAGCGGACTTGTCTCCAAGGGTCTGTTGCCGCCTCGGGCACCTTATGGTCGTTCACTTGTAAGTCTAGATTTTCGAATCCGACGCAAATATGAAAGTTAATTGTTACGTTCATGGCCTCCTAATGCCGATGGAACACTCAAATTGCGTCGAGATTCAATACATCGGCCTCCAGCCGACTTGTCTCCAAGGGTCTATTGCTGCCTCGGGCACCACATGGTCCTTCTCCTGTGAGTCTAGATTTTCGAACCCGACGCAAAACTGATAGTGAATTGTAACGTTTAGGGCCTCCTAATGACGATGGAACACTAAAATTGCGTCGAGATTCAATACATCGGCCTCCAGCCGACTTGTCTCCAAGGGTCTAATGCTGCCTCGGGCACCTGATGGACGTTCTCTTGTAAGTCTAGATTTTCGAATCCGACGCAAAAATGATAGTTAATTGAAACGTTTAGGGTCTCCTAATGCCGATGGAACTCCCAAATTGCGTCGAGATTCAATACATCGTCCTCCAGCCGACTTGTCTCCAAGGGTCTATTGCTGCCTGGGGCACCTTATGGTCGTTCTCCTGTGAGTCTAGATTTTCGAATCCGACGCAAAAATGATTGTTAATTGTAACGTTCAGGGCCTCCTAATGACGATGGAGCTCTCAAATTGCGTCGAGATTCAATACATCGGCCTCCAGCCGACTTGTCTCAAAGGGGATATCGCTGCCTCGGGCACCACATGGTCCGTCTCCGGTGAGTCTAGATTTTCGAATCCGACGCAAAAATGATAGTTAATTGTAACGTTCAGGGCCTTGTAATGACGATGGAACACTCAAATTGCGTCGAGATTCAATACATCGGCCTCCAGCCTACTTGTCTCCAAGGATCTGTTGCTGCCTCGGGCACCTTATGGCTGTTCTCCTGTGATTTTAGATTATCGAATCCGAGGCAATAATGATAGTTAATTGTAACGTTTAGGGCCTCCTA
This sequence comes from Schistocerca americana, assembly GCF_021461395.2. Lineage (NCBI taxonomy): Eukaryota > Metazoa > Arthropoda > Insecta > Orthoptera > Acrididae > Schistocerca > Schistocerca americana. Next base: position 9,100 of record NW_025726567.1, on the reverse strand, counting down.
ATGACGACGGGACACTCAAATTGCGTCGAGATTCAATACATCGTCCTCCAGCCGACTTGCCTCCAAGGGTCTAATGCTGCCTCGGGAACGTTAAATTCGTTCTCTTGTAAGTCTAGATTTTCGAATCCGACGCAAAAATGATTGTTAATTGTAACGTTCATGGCCTCCTAATGACGATGGAACTCTCAAATTGCGTCGAGATTCAATACATCGGCCTCCAGCCTACTTGTATCCAAGGGTCTGTTGCTGCCTCGGGCACCTTATGGTTGTTCTCCTGTGATTTTAGATTATCGAATCCGACGCAATAATGATAGTTAATTGTAACGTTCAGGGCCTCCTAATGCCGATGGAACACTCAAATTGCGTCGAGATTCAATACATCGGCCTCCACTCGACTTGTCTCCAAGGGTCTATTGCTGCCTCGGGCACTTCATGGTCCTTCTCCTGTGAGTCTAGATTTTCGAATCCGACGCAAAAATGATAGTTAATTCTAACGTTCAGGGCCTTGTAGTGACGATGGAACACTCAAATTGCGTCGAGATTCAATACATCGGCCTGCAGCCGACTTGTCTCCAAGGGTCTGTTGCTGCCTCGGGCACCACATGGTCCTTCTCCTGTGAGTCTAGATTTTCGAATCCGACGCAAAAATGATAGTGAATTGTAACGTTTAGGGCCTCCTAATGACGATGGAACACTCAAATTGCGTCGAGATTCAATACATCGGCCTCCAGCGGACTTGTCTCCAAGGGTCTGTTGCTGCCTCGGGCACCTTATGGTCGTTCTCTTGTAAGTCTAGATTTTCGAATCCGACGCAAATATGAAAGTTAATTGTAACGTTCATGGCCTCCTAATGCCGATGGAACACTCAAATAGCGTCGAGATTCAATACATCGGCCTCCAGCCGACTTGTCTCCATGGGTCTGTTGCTGCCTCGGGCACCTTATGGTCGTTGTCTTGTAAGTCTAGATTATCGAATCCGACGCAAAAATGATAGTTAATTGTAACGTTTAGGGCCTCCTAATGACGATGGAACACTCAAATTGCGTCGAGATTCAATACATCGGCCTCCAGCTGACTTGTCTCCAAGGGTCTAATGCTGCCTCGGGCACCTGATGGTCGTTCTCTTGTAAGTCTAGATTTTCGAATCCGACGCAAAAATGATAGTTAATTGAAACGTTTAGGGCCTCCTAATACCGATGGAACTCCCAAATTGCGTCGAGATTCAATACATCGTCCTCCAGCCGACTTGTCTCCAAGGGTCTATTGCTGCCTGGGGCACCTCATGGTCCTTCTCCTGTGAGTCTAGATTTTCGAATCCGACGCAAAAATGATAGTTAATTCTAACGTTCAGGGCCAGCAGCCGACTTGTCTCCAAGGGTCTGTTGCTGCCTCGGGCACCACATGGTCCTTCTCGTGTGAGTCTAGATTTTCGAATCCGACGCAAAAATGATAGTGAATTGTAACGTTTAGGGCCTCCTAATGACGATGGAACACTCAAATTGCGTCGAGATTCAATACATCGGCCTCCAGCCGACTTGTCTCCAAGGGGATATCGCTGCCTCGGGCACCACATGTTCCGTCTCCGGTGAGTCTAGATTTTCGAATCCGACGCAAAAATGATAGTTAATTGTAACGTTCAGGGCCTTGTAATGACGCTGGAACACTAAATTGCGTCGAGATTCAATACATCGGCCTCCAGCCGACTTGTCTCCAAGGGTCTATTGCTGCCTCGGGCACCACATGGTCCATCTCCTGTGAGTCTAGATTTTCGAATCCGACGCAAAAATGATAGTTAATTCTAACGTTCAGGGCCTTGTAGTGACGATGGAACACTCAAATTGCGTCGAGATTCAATACATCGGCCTGCAGCCGACTTGTCTCCAAGGGTCTGTTGCTGCCTCGGGCACCACATGGTCCTTCTACTGTGAGTCTAGATTTTCGAATCCGACGCAAAAATGATAGTGAATTGTAACGTTTAGGGCCTCCTAATGACGATGGAACACTCAAATTGCGTCGAGATTCAATACATCGGCCTCCAGCGGACTTGTCTCCAAGGGTCTGTTGCCGCCTCGGGCACCTTATGGTCGTTCACTTGTAAGTCTAGATTTTCGAATCCGACGCAAATATGAAAGTTAATTGTTACGTTCATGGCCTCCTAATGCCGATGGAACACTCAAATTGCGTCGAGATTCAATACATCGGCCTCCAGCCGACTTGTCTCCAAGGGTCTATTGCTGCCTCGGGCACCACATGGTCCTTCTCCTGTGAGTCTAGATTTTCGAACCCGACGCAAAACTGATAGTGAATTGTAACGTTTAGGGCCTCCTAATGACGATGGAACACTAAAATTGCGTCGAGATTCAATACATCGGCCTCCAGCCGACTTGTCTCCAAGGGTCTAATGCTGCCTCGGGCACCTGATGGACGTTCTCTTGTAAGTCTAGATTTTCGAATCCGACGCAAAAATGATAGTTAATTGAAACGTTTAGGGTCTCCTAATGCCGATGGAACTCCCAAATTGCGTCGAGATTCAATACATCGTCCTCCAGCCGACTTGTCTCCAAGGGTCTATTGCTGCCTGGGGCACCTTATGGTCGTTCTCCTGTGAGTCTAGATTTTCGAATCCGACGCAAAAATGATTGTTAATTGTAACGTTCAGGGCCTCCTAATGACGATGGAGCTCTCAAATTGCGTCGAGATTCAATACATCGGCCTCCAGCCGACTTGTCTCAAAGGGGATATCGCTGCCTCGGGCACCACATGGTCCGTCTCCGGTGAGTCTAGATTTTCGAATCCGACGCAAAAATGATAGTTAATTGTAACGTTCAGGGCCTTGTAATGACGATGGAACACTCAAATTGCGTCGAGATTCAATACATCGGCCTCCAGCCTACTTGTCTCCAAGGATCTGTTGCTGCCTCGGGCACCTTATGGCTGTTCTCCTGTGATTTTAGATTATCGAATCCGAGGCAATAATGATAGTTAATTGTAACGTTTAGGGCCTCCTAATGACGACGGGACACTCAAATTGCGTCGAGATTCAATACATCGTCCTCCAGCCGACTTGCCTCCAAGGGTCTAATGCTGCCTCGGGAACGTTAAATTCGTTCTCTTGTAAGTCTAGATTTTCGAATCCGACGCAAAAATGATTGTTAATTGTAACGTTCATGGCCTCCTAATGACGATGGAACTCTCAAATTGCGTCGAGATTCAATACATCGGCCTCCAGCCTACTTGTATCCAAGGGTCTGTTGCTGCCTCGGGCACCTTATGGTTGTTCTCCTGTGATTTTAGATTATCGAATCCGACGCAATAATGATAGTTAATTGTAACGTTCAGGGCCTCCTAATGCCGATGGAACACTCAAATTGCGTCGAGATTCAATACATCGGCCTCCACTCGACTTGTCTCCAAGGGTCTATTGCTGCCTCGGGCACTTCATGGTCCTTCTCCTGTGAGTCTAGATTTTCGAATCCGACGCAAAAATGATAGTTAATTCTAACGTTCAGGGCCTTGTAGTGACGATGGAACACTCAAATTGCGTCGAGATTCAATACATCGGCCTGCAGCCGACTTGTCTCCAAGGGTCTGTTGCTGCCTCGGGCACCACATGGTCCTTCTCCTGTGAGTCTAGATTTTCGAATCCGACGCAAAAATGATAGTGAATTGTAACGTTTAGGGCCTCCTAATGACGATGGAACACTCAAATTGCGTCGAGATTCAATACATCGGCCTCCAGCGGACTTGTCTCCAAGGGTCTGTTGCTGCCTCGGGCACCTTATGGTCGTTCTCTTGTAAGTCTAGATTTTCGAATCCGACGCAAATATGAAAGTTAATTGTAACGTTCATGGCCTCCTAATGCCGATGGAACACTCAAATAGCGTCGAGATTCAATACATCGGCCTCCAGCCGACTTGTCTCCATGGGTCTGTTGCTGCCTCGGGCACCTTATGGTCGTTGTCTTGTAAGTCTAGATTATCGAATCCGACGCAAAAATGATAGTTAATTGTAACGTTTAGGGCCTCCTAATGACGATGGAACACTCAAATTGCGTCGAGATTCAATACATCGGCCTCCAGCTGACTTGTCTCCAAGGGTCTAATGCTGCCTCGGGCACCTGATGGTCGTTCTCTTGTAAGTCTAGATTTTCGAATCCGTCGCAAAAATGATAGTTAATTGAAACGTTTAGGGCCTCCTAATACCGATGGAACTCCCAAATTGCGTCGAGATTCAATACATCGTCCTCCAGCCGACTTGTCTCCAAGGGTCTATTGCTGCCTGGGGCACCTTATGGTCGTTCTCCTGTGAGTCTAGATTTTCGAATCCGACGCAAAAATGATTGTTAATTGTAACGTTCAAGGCCTCCTAATGACGGTGGAACTCTCAAATTGCGTCGACATTCAATACATCGGCCTCCAGCCGACTTGTCTCCAAGGGGATATCGCTGCCTCGGGCACCACATGGTCCGTCTCCGGTGAGTCTAGATTTGCGAATCCGACGCAAAAATGATAGTTAATTGTAACGTTCAGGGCCTTGTAATGACAATGGAACACTCAAATTGCGTCGAGATTCAATACATCGGCCTCCAGCCTACTTGTCTCCAAGGGTCTGTTGCTGCCTCGGGCACCTTCTGGTTGTTCTCCTGTGATTTTAGATTATCGAATCCGACGCAATAATGATAGTTAACTGTAACGTTTCGGGCCTCCTAATGACGATGGACACTCAAATTGCGTCGAGATTCAATACTTCGTCCTCCAGCCGACTTGTCTCCAAGGGTCTAATGCTGCCTCGGGAACCTTACGTTCGTTCTCTTGTAAGTCTAGATTTTCGAATCCGACGCAAAAATGATTGTTAATTGTAACGTTCAGGGCCTCCTAATGACGATGGAACTCTCAAATTGCGTCGAGATTCAATACATCGGCCTCCAGCCTACTTGTCTCCAAGGGTCTGTTGCTGCCTCGGGCACCTTATGGTTGTTCTCCTGTGATTTTAGATTATCGAATCCGACGCAAAAATGATAGTTAATTGTAACGTTTAGGGCCTCCTAATGACGATGGAACACTCAAATTGCGTCGAGATTCAATACATCGGCCTCCAGCCGACTTGTCTCCAAGGGTCTAATGCTGCCTCGGGCACCTGATGGTCGTTCTCTTGTAAGTCTAGATTTTCGAATCCGACGCAAAAATGATAGTTAATTGTAACGTTCAGGGCCTCCTAATGCCGATGGAACACTCAAATTGCGTCGAGATTCAATACATCGGCCTCCAGCCGACTTGTCTCCAAGGGTCTATTGCTGCCTCGGGCACCACATGGTCCTTCTCCTGTGAGTCTAGATTTTCGAACCCGACGCAAAACTGATAGTGAATTGTAACGTTTAGGGCCTCCTAATGACGATGGAACACTCAAATTGCGTCGAGATTCAATACATCGGCCTCCAGCCGACTTGTCTCCAAGGGTCTAAAGCTGCCTCGGGCACCTTATGTTCGTTCTCTTGTAAGTCTAGATTTTCGAATCCGACGCAAAAATGATAGTTAATTGAAACGTTCAGGGCCTCGTAATACCGATGGAACTCTCAAATTCCGTCGAGATTCAATACATCGTCCTCCAGCCGACTTGTCTCCAAGGGTCTATTGCTGCCTCGGGCACCTTATGGTCGATCTCCTGTGAGTCTAGATTTTCGAATCCGACGCAAAAATGATTGTTAATTGTAACGTTCAGGGCCTCCTAATGACGATGGAACTCTCAAATTGCGTCGAGATTCAATACATCGGCCTCCAGCCGACTTGTCTCCAAGGGGATATCGCTGCCTCGGGCACCACATGGTCCGTCTCCGGTGAGTCTAGATTTTTGAATCCGACGCAAAAATGATAGTTAATTGTAACGTTCAGGGCCTTGTAATGACGATGGAACACTCAAATTGCGTCGAGATTCAATACATCGGCCTCCAGCCTACTTGTCTCCAAGGGTCTGTTGCTGCCTCGGGCACCTTATGGTTGTTCTCCTGTGATTTTAGATTATCGAATCCGAGGCAATAATGATAGTTAATTGTAACGTTTAGGGCCTCCTAATGACGACGGGACACTCAAATTGCGTCGAGATTCAATACATCGTCCTCCAGCCGACTTGTCTCCAAGGGTCTAATGCTGCCTCGGGAACCTTAAGTTCGTTCTCTTGTAAGTCTAGATTTTCGAATCCGACGCAAAAATGATTGTTAATTGTAACGTTCAGGGCCTCCTAATGACGATGGAACTCTCAAATTGCGTCGAGATTCAATACATCGGCCTCCAGCCTACTTGCCTCCAAGGGTCTGTTGCTGCCTCGGGCACCTTATGGTTGTTCTCCTGTGATTTTAGATTATCGAATCCGACGCAATAATGATAGTTAATTGTAACGCTCAGGGCCTCCTAATGCCGATGGAACACTCAAGTTGCGTCGAGATTCAATACATCGGCCTCCAGCCGACTTGTCTCCAAGGGTCTATTGCTGCCTCGGGCACCTCATGGTCCTTCTCCTGTGAGTCTAGATTTTCCAATCCGACGCAAAAATGATAGTTAATTCTCACGTTCAGGGCCTTGTAGTGACGATGGAACACTCAAATTGCGTCGAGATTCAATACATCGGCCTGCAGCCGACTTGTCTCCAAGGGTCTGTTGCTGCCTCGGGCACCACATGGTCCTTCTCCTGTGAGTCTAGATTTTCGAATCCGACGCAAAAATGATAGTGAATTGTAACGTTTAGGGCCTCCTAATGACGATGGAACACTCAAATTGCGTCGAGATTCAATACATAGGCCTCCAGCGGACTTGTCTCCAAGGGTATGTTGCTGCCTCGGGCACCTTATGGTCGTTCTCCTGTGATTTTAGATTATCGAATCCGACGCAATAATGATAGTTAATTGTAACGGTTAGGGCCTCCTAATGACGACCAGACACTCAAGTTGCGTCGAGATTCAATACATCGTCCTCCAGCCGACTTGTCTCCAAGGGTCTAATGCTGCCTCGGGAACCTTAAGTTCGTTCTCTTGTAAGTCTAGATTTTCGAATCCGACGCAAAAATGATTGTTAATTGTAACGTTCAGGGCCTCCTAATGACGATGGAACTCTCAAATTGCGTCGAGATTCAATACATCGGCCTCCAGCCGACTTGTCTCCAAGGGTCTATTGCTGCCTCGGGCACCACATGGTCCTTCTCCTGTGAGTCTAGATTTTCGAACCCGACGCTAAACTGATAGTGAATTGTAACGTTGAGGGCCTCCTAATGACGATGGAACACTCAAATTGCGTCGAGATTCAATACATCGGCCTCCAGCCGACTTGTCTCCAAAGGTCTAATGCTGCCTCGGGCACCTTATGGTCGTTCTCTTGTAAGTCTAGATTTTCGAATCCGACGCAAAAATGATAGTTAATTGAAACGTTCAGGGCCTCGCAATGCCGATGGAACACTCAAATTGCGTCGAGATTCAATACATCGTCCTCCAGCCGTCTTGTCTCCAAGGGGCTATTGCTGCTTCGGGCACCTTATGGTCGTTCTCCTGTGAGTCTAGATTTTCGAATCCGACGCAAAAATGATTGTTAATTGTAACGTTCAGGGCCTCCTAATGACGATGGAACACTCAAATTGCGTCGAGATTCAATACATCGGCCTCCAGCCGACTTGTCTCCAAGGGTCTAATGCTGCCTCGGGCACCTTATAGTCGTTCTCTTGTAAGTCTAGATTTTCGAATCCGACGCAAAAATGATAGTTAATTGAAACGTTCAGGGCCTCGTAATGCCGATGGAACTCTCAAATTGCGTCGAGATTCAATACATCGTCCTCCAGCCGACTTGTCTCCAAGGGTCTATTGCTGCCTCGGGCACCTTATGGTCGTTCTCCTGTGAGTCTAGATTTTCGAATCCGACGCAAAAATGATTGTTAATTGTAACGTTCAGGGCCTCCTAATGACGATGGAACTCTCAAATTGCGTCGAGATTCAATACATCGGCCTCCAGCCGACTTGTCTCCAAGGGTCTAATGCTGCCTCGGGCACCTTATGGTCGTTCTCTTGTAAGTCTAGATTTTCGAATCCGACGCAAAAATGATAGTTAATTGATTCGTTCAGGGCCTCGTAATGCCGATGGAACACTCAAATTGCGTCGAGATTCAATACATCGTCCTCCAGCCGACTTGTCTCCAAGGGTCTATTGCTGCCTCGGGCACCTTATGGTCGTTCTCCTGTGAGTCTAGATTTTCGAATCCGACGCAAAAATGATTGTTAATTGTAACGTTCAGGGCCTCCTAATGACGATGGAACACTCAAATTGCGTCGAGATTCAATACATCGGCCTCCAGCCGACTTGTCTCCAAGGGGATATCGCTGCCTCGGGCACCACATGGTCCGTCTCCGGTGAGTCTAGATTTTCCAATCCGACGCAAAAATGATAGTTAATTGTAACGTTCAGGGCCTTGTAATGACGATGGAACACTCAAATTGCGTCGAGATTCAATACATCGGCCTCCAGCCTACTTGTCTCCAAGGGTCTGTTGCTGCCTCGGGCACCTTATGGTTGTTCTCCTGTGATTTTAGATTATCCAATCCGACGCAATAATGATAGTTAATTGTAACGTTTAGGGCCTCCTAATGACGACGGGACACTCAAATTGCGTCGAGATTCAATACATCGTCCTCCAGCCGACTTGTCTCCTAGGGTCTAATGCTGCCTCGGGAACCTTAAGTTCGTTCTCTTGTAAGTCTAGATTTTCGAATCCGACGCAAAAATGATTGTTAATTGTAACGTTCAGGGCCTCCTAATGACGATGGAACTCTCAAATTGCGTCGAGATTCAATACATCGGCCTCCAGCCTACTTGTCTCCAAGGGTCTGTTGCTGCCTCGGGCACCTTATGGTTGTTCTCCTGTGATTTTAGATTATCGAATCCGACGCAATAATGATAGTTAATTGTAACGTTCAGGGCCTTCTAATGCCGATGGAACACTCAAATTGCGTCGAGATTCAATACATCGGCCTCCAGCCGACTTGTCTCCAAGGGTCTATTGCTGCCTCGGGCACCTCATGGTCCTTCTCCTGTGAGTCTAGATTTTCGAATCCGACGCAAAAATGATA
>NW_025726566.1:867500-1027598 GCF_021461395.2 Schistocerca americana | reverse complement strand
GTTCGGAAGTTGAAAAGTGCGAAAGAGTCTGTGTTGTTGTTGCTGCGTGTGTGCGCTGTGTTGTTTGTTTGTTTCTTTCTTTCTTTCCGTTTGAGCGACGTGATGTGACTGGGAGGGGAGAAGGAAAGGAAACGTGTCATGTGGCTGGCTGTGTGTGGAGCTGCTTCGTTTGTGTGTTTGTTATTGTGTGTCTTTGTATCGATCGCGACGGAGATGGCGGGCTGTGTGTTGTTGTGCGAGAGGCGGTGATTATTTGCTTGCGTGGTTTGGCTCTGTGTGTTTGTTTGCGGCGGCGGCGTTGGGGTTTCCGAGGCAAGGCGTGTGGGCATAGGCGGCCGGATCAGCTGTTTCGTTCGTGTCGACGGCCGTTGCGCGCGGGAGTGGAGGGCGGTGTGTCGACACGCCTCCCTTTAACAATGGTCATTATTGCTGCCGTTGTCGGTTTGGAAGGCGACTGCGACCGTGCAAAATGTGTGTGTGTGTGTGTGTGTGTTTTGGGCCACACGGGCTGTGTGGACGACAAGATGGCGGACGTGCGCCGGCGGCGGCTGTGCTGTGACGGTGCAAAGTTAAAACAAAACAAGGTGCGGCGAGACGACTGAAATTTTGCTTTGGACGTAGGTTTGTGTGGTGGCCCTGAAAAGGGCCGATTGTTGTGGGCCGAGCCGGCAAAGCGCGTTGCGTGCAGGGGAGCACGCGGCGGCTGCGATTGCCTGGCCTCCTTTAGGCCTTCTTCTCGGTCTTCTTTGGCAGCAGGACGGCCTGGATGTTGGGCAGGACACCACCCTGTGCGATGGTGACGCCCGACAGGAGCTTGTTGAGCTCCTCGTCGTTGCGGATGGCAAGCTGCAGGTGGCGCGGGATGATGCGCGTCTTCTTGTTGTCGCGGGCCGCGTTTCCGGCCAGCTCGAGCACCTCAGCCGCGAGGTACTCCATGACGGCGGCGAGGTAGACGGGCGCCCCGGCGCCGACGCGCTCTGCGTAGTTTCCCTTGCGCAGGAGGCGGTGGATTCTGCCGACCGGGAACTGGAGCCCAGCCCTGCTTGAGCGGGACTTTGACTTGCCCTTGACTTTGCCTCCCTTTCCGCGTCCGGACATGGCGATGGGCTAGCGACGGTGCACACGAAACGGAAACGAAAACGACCGGTGCGAGCGGCAGCGAGTCGAGCAGCGGAGTGCGTGCCGGCGCAGCCGGGGTGGGGGTGCTTTATGGGCTCGGGTGCGGCGGCCGGTTGCGCGCGCGCCCCATTGGTCGGCGGCCGCAACAGGGCGAGCTGGTAAAGGTGCGGCGGCGGCTGGCGGCGGGTGCCACTGTGTGGGGAGACGCTGACTAGAGCGGAGCGCTTGCTACTGGTGTTGCTGCTGCCGTACGTTGGTTCGAGATGCCGCCCAAGACTAGCGGGAAGGCCGCCAAGAAGGCTGGCAAGGCGCAGAAGAACATTTCGAAGGGCGACAAGAAGAAGAAGCGCAAGAGGAAGGAGAGCTATGCCATCTACATCTACAAGGTGCTGAAGCAGGTGCACCCTGACACGGGCATCTCGTCGAAGGCGATGAGCATCATGAACAGCTTCGTGAACGACATTTTCGAGCGCATTGCGGCCGAGGCTTCTCGCCTGGCGCACTACAACAAGCGCTCGACCATCACGTCCCGCGAGATCCAGACCGCTGTGCGGCTGTTGCTGCCTGGCGAGCTGGCCAAGCACGCCGTGAGCGAGGGCACGAAGGCGGTGACCAAGTACACGAGCTCCAAGTAAGGAGGTGGCTCTGGAATGGAAGGAAGGATGGAGAAGGCTCCTCCGTTGCGAGAGCGGCAAAACGGCCCTTTTCAGGGCCACCAACTTGCCTTTTGCGGGAAGGGCGGAATTGTTGTTGTTGTTTGTGTGTGTGGACGGCTGTGATGTATGTGTGCATTTTGATTGTGGGTGGGGGGGCGCGTCAAAGCGTGTTGCGCGGGGTACGGCCACGAGGTTGGTCGCCGTGGCGTGGAATGGTGGCACGCCTCGTTGGCGTGGTTTTTGACCCATTGGTGTTGTTGGGGTGTGTGTGTGTGTTACCCGTCTGCGAGGGGGGACAGTGCGATCGGCGACTTTTGTGTCACCGTAACGACGGCCGTTTGCGGGTTTGTTTTTTTGCACATCATACATGGCGAGGGTGAAATGTGAAATGTTTTTGTTTTGTTTTTTTGCCGCCCACTATTCCCTTTGCTGTACGCCGAGTTTGACAATGGTGCGACGTAACTGCAGCGTGGAGGTGTGTGAGTGACGTTGAAATGAACGTGCCATTAAGACGCATTGTTGTTGTATTGTACTGTACGTGTACGGCGACACGCACGATGATGTACCATTCGACTCTGATGTTTGATAGCCGTGTCTGACTGATTGCGTACGACGCACGCACACCGATGTCGTCATTCAAGATGCACGCTAGACGACGACGGCGGCGGCGGCGGTGGTCGTTTGTTTGGCGAATGTCTGTACACGTGTTTGTCTGTGTCCATCCGGTATGTATTTGTTTGTTTGAAAGTGTTTTTGTGTGTCGGTGACGTGGTCCGATCCGTCGCCCCCTGAGTAACTGTCGATCGGCGCGATAGACCGGCGTCACGCAACTGAACCGAAGTCTTGGGCACACCCGTCATACTGTTGTACACCGTCGCGCTGAGAACGGTAACGAAAGGTTGACGTTGATCGGTCGAATGTCTGGGCAGAACGTGAGGAATGAGGCAAGAGTGCAAGGAGGGGGGGCAAAAGAGAGAGGAAGGGAAAAAGGGGAGAAACGCATTCGTAGAGCAACGGAACGTTCCGTGTCGGAGGCGTATTGGAGCCGCACTGAAATGCGTTTAACGGCGGGCGCGGCTGCAAGTGTCTGCCGTGGTGAACGTTACCTTTGACGGCTGCATTGGGCTTTGCCTTTGCTTTCGCTTTCGCTTTCGCGTTCGCTTTCGCTTTCCCGGATGTACGTAACGTTTGTTGATATGGTTCTGAGGAAGAGTGTATGACAGTGCCGTGCCGTCCATGTTCGTGTGCCCTCCCATTGTGTGTATGCTATTGTCTGTGTACTTGAATGATGTATGTAGGTGTTAGTGGACATGTTTTACCAGTGGGGGGAAATGGATCGTCGATAGTTGCCGTCACTCTGTCACGGTCGAGATGACGCACCCTCCGTACAGAAAGGTGTCGAGAAAGTGAGTGTGTGTGTGCGTCCGTGAATTGGCAGCGTTTGGAGGTGGGCGTGCCCTGCATGTGGCCCGGAAAAGGCTGTTCGTTAGGCGGTAGTGTTGTGTGGACAGGGGAGGGGCATGCGTAACGCTGCTGGCATGGCATTTCGGGAGATGGGAGGGGGCAAACGAGGAAACGAGGAGCGGCGGCCAAAGACGGGACGGGGAGGGGCGCGGTGTGGGTGGCTTGCGCCTGTGCTCGGCGTTGTGGTTTGTGCAAAAGAGGAGGAGAAAAACAATGTGAGTTGCCAGGGAGGGGAGCGGTGTTGTGTTGTGGTTGTCAGTGAACGTGGCGAGACGGACGGATGCGCGGAGGGGCGGGGGCGGCGCATTTCGCCGGTGCCGTGCCGTGCCGTGCCTGAAAGCCGCGTGGTCGCTGTGTTGTTGGTGGCGTGGGGGCGAGGAGAGTACCGTACGGGTGTGCTTGTGCGCCGGAAATGGCACACTGCGCCCGCCCGTCTTGGAGGCTGATGGCTGTGGTGTGGAAATGGGGCGCGGTGATGTTGAAGCACAGAAAAGAAACCAAGAAAACGGAAGGCGTGATGCGGCGGTGGTGGTGAGAGCGGGAAAAACAAAACAAAAGAAAAAAAACAACAAAAAAAAAGAAGGAAAAACAACAAGAAACCAAAAAAGAAAACAAAAAGTCTATCAATATTAAAATGTAAATGGAAATGGACCCAGGTATAACCTCCCTGCACAAATAGCAGAGAGTCCGATGATAATAAAAATGTGCCAGAATGTTAACGTCCCTACAAAACAAACCCAACGATAATATTAATGAAAGAGTGAACCGTATGTAACATTGCAACAGACATAATGAAACCTGATAAATTGTATAAGGGCAGCAGCCGTTGACCTTTGGCCCTGTATTCAGAATAAAAAGAGCCAAAGATCGTTACCCCAATGAAAAAGACACTGAAACACGTATGTAACATAGTAGCGATGGCGAGACATTGTAGCATCTGTGACCAGAGAGTTTGCGCTGGACTGCGCGAGTGTTGCGAGCGGTTCTCAGTCAGTCAGTCAGTCTGTGTAGTTGAGGGCTGTACTCTGTCAGTAGTCGTCGCGTGCAGTACGCTAATAGTCGTCATGCAGAGCGGTCGGTCAGTAGTAGCAGCCGAGTGCGGTTGTGTGATGTAGGCGGTCGGCAACACTGGTCAAGATGGTGAATAAGGTATACTGTTAATTGATATAATCGTTAGATAATGAGAAATTGTATTTATTGTAATTATTCTCCAACAAGTTCCCCAATAATAATTTTTATTTCAAAAGCATTTTTCAAACATTTAATCTTTTATTGAACTAAAGAGTTCGTTCCACTTCTTTGAAGAAAAATGTCACTAAAATCACAAAGAAAGAGAATATTATTATTTGCAATGCAGTTCCTCCAAGCGCTGCGCAACAACCAGAGCAGAAATGTGACATCCATTTATTCGGAGGTAAGACTTTTAATTCTGATTGTTTTGCACAGGGCCAAAGACCGATATTTCGGTTTAATTGAAGTTTCTTGTCACTGAACGGACTTTTGTAAATGTTGTGTGAAGACTTTATATTTGAGTCAGATTGCGAATTGCACATTTTTGTTGCCATTTTCAATACCTCTCATTGTGGGCGAGGTTACAATTAGCGCAATGTCCATTAGCATCCGTAAATAACATTGTCCATTATTTTAAATATTGCTGGGAGGTTACAACACACACACACACAAAACAAAAAACAAAAAAAAACAAAAAATTGCATTTATATCCGCTCCTCAATTGTAGATACCCCTTACACAGCTGTGTGCAATGAATGAGTGCTGGCTGGTAATTAATTGCACTCCTTGGAGGGAAATGCCATAGGAAGTAGTCTTTAAAAAGTGAATGTTTTTCGTTAAGAGACAAAAGTTACTTTAGAAAAAAAGTAATAGTGGGGCTTTTGTTGTTGAACAAAATAAGTACAATGAACATACGTTATCAGATTTGCGCAATGCAGCGTCACACCACCTTTTGATTATAACACAATATACTATACATCGTCCCGAACCGTGACCAGAGTCGCGAGACGAGCAGAGCACGCCGCCGACGCCCGCTCAGTACAACCGTCCACCCGCTACTACTGTCGACCGACTACTACCTCTCCCGACTCGCGCTACAATATATATAACAACTGTTCCTGGCGACCCGGTGCGTGCAACTACTGTCGTCTGGCGCGGTCCAAGCGCCGACTAGCAGCGATAAAGAACTCTCTGGTCAGACAGAGATGCTGTCATGCCTCGCCATCGCTCTGGTAATGAATACATACGTGGTGCAGCGTGCGTACCACCGGAACACGCAGTGGCGGAGCCAAAGACTGTGTTGTCGAGGTCGAGTGCGAGTGGGAAGAGAGGCAGCGTCGGCACGGAGATGCAAGCGAGCGCGAGACGCACGGGGGCTGCGGCGTGGCGCGTTTGCGGTCGGCGCCTTTGGTGGCAACGGCCGGGACAAGCAGCGGTGTATGGTGTGGTGCGGGGCGGACAGGGGCGGCGGTGGACGGGGAGGAGGCGGCGCGACGACGGCATGGGGGCGAAAACGGGACGGGGGACGGCGGATGTTGAGAGGCGTCACGCGCGGACAGGACACAGACACAGAGACACACAGATTGGAAAGGGAGGGTGCGCGGTAGTAGTTGGGAATGTGCGTACCGTGCGGGATGGGAGTGGGCGAGGAACACGGTCGTGGCCCCTGTTTTGGGTGCGTGTGATGACGTCGGTGTGTTGTGGGAAGGGAAGGTGCTGTGGCGGCGGCGCGTAATGGGCGTAGGCCGAAAAGAGAAAGGAACGTGGGCAGTGTGTTGGCAAGCGTCGGTTCGACTGCGACGTTGATGGGCAGGGCAGGGCAAGGTTAATGGTGGTAGGAGTAGGCGTGTGGGCGCAAAAAATCTGCCGCTGCAGGCGGTGCCGTAACCGCCATGGCGGGAAGGAGAGAGGGCCAAAGAAAGAAAGAAAGAAAGAAGAAAACAAAAAAAAAAAAAGGAGGGGGGGGGGGGGCGAAAGTGGAGAGGCGGTGGTGTGAGAAGGGCGGGGGCGGAAGGAAGGCAGGAAGGACAAGAGGCGAGGCGACGGCTTGCTTTGTGTATCGGTCGGTCTCTGGCTATGCTTCGTTTTCTGCAGCAGGGTCGGTGCGCGGCGTGGCTCGCGGCAGTGGGAACGCCTGGTGGCTGGACGGCCAGCAATGCGGTTGGATGGGCGGCCACAGCACCGCACCTGTGCCCGAGGAGGAGACGCTGGCGGCGGGCCCTGAGGTGAGGCCGGCTCGGCTGGGGCTGTGGATGTGTAGGTGTGCGCCGCTGCTGCAACAACGAGTAAAACGCGAGAAGAAGGGATGGCGGTAGAGAGGAAAAAAAGAAAAAGGTCGTGTTGTGTTGATGCGCAGGCAGACGCGTACAGAGGGACGAGCCCGGTCTGCAGCAGGGTGTGGCCGTGCCGAGTGCAGAGCAGCGGCGGCTCGGTTCGGTTCGGCCCGGCCCGGCGGGCCGCGCTGTTGTCGCGGACGTGAGCGCCCCCTGGCGGGTGGCCGGAGGCGGCGCGGCGTGTTGGACGTGTGGCTGGTGGCAGTGCACAATTTGCGAGTGGCTGGCGGTGTGGTGTGGCGGTTGGCGCGTCGGGCGGCGGAGAGGTATGTGTTGCGGGCGCCCTTTGCTGCGCTGCGTCGTTGCGTGTGCCGTACAGGGCGGGCGCTTGTCGACTGTGTGGGCGGTGTGGCGAATTGGCGTGAAACGGCTGCCGAGAGGTGTGTGGTAGCGAGCCGGTCGGTGGTGTCAGTGCGAAGGGGAATGTGCGTGCGTTTGGCGGTTTCGGTGTGCTTTTTGCGGCGTGAGAGTGGGAATTAGTGGGGCCGGCTGTTGTGTTGGTTCCTTGTGTCTTGTGTCGCGTAGCTTGATGGCAACGTGGAAGGACGCCGGTTTCGTTTCGAGCCTTGCGTGTGGTTGTCGACGTTGACTGGTTGGCGTGTGCCGATGCACGTGCATGTGTGGGTCGCGAGTGCGTTTTTGGCTGGCTGTGTGTGTGTGTGTGTGTTTTGGGGGGGAAGGGGGAGGCGGTGGTGAAAGTGCAGTCGTTGCCACGGGCGTCGTCGGGTGGGGCTGGGGCTGTGCGTCGTGGCGGAAAGGTGGTAGGTTGCGGGAAGCGAGCCCGTCGTTGACGGTGTCGCGTGAGTTGTGAATCGAGTGGGGCGCGGGGCGCGGGACAGGAGCAGCGTGCCGCTGCGTCGTGGTCGTCAGCAGAGGCTGTGCGTGTGCTTGTCCTTTTTGTGGGCGGTTCGTGCGAGGCGTTTTTGTTTTGTGTTGCCCTAGTTGTTAGTTTATTTTGTTTGTGTTTGTTATTTTGAGACGACGACTGGTTGGTGGCGTGCGCGCGAAGTGGCGGTGTGCGCTTCCCGTGTCGTTTGTGTTGTTTGGTTTTTTTGTTTTTGTGTGTTTTTGTTTTTTTTTTTTTTTTTTTTTTTTTTTTTTGCACTGGGCCCCGGTGGGTGGGTGCGTGTGTGTCGATTGCCGGCTGGCGAAAGGTGCGCCATCGGCGGGGTGGGTCGCCGGCACAAGTAGAGGCGGCGGCGTTGTTGCTGTTGTTGTGTGGTGTTTGTTTTGTTCGGCTGTGTCGGCGAGCTGTGTTGCGGTGCGTGTGAATGGTGGTGCAAAAGTGCTGGCGTTGGGGCTGCGACTGCGACGGCGACGGCGGCGAGCCGCGGGCGCGCCATTGATAGTGATGTTGTGAACAGCGGCTGTGTACGGTAGTGGTGTTGTTGTAGCACGACGTGCATCCGGGCCGGCGCGGAAAGCGCAGTTGCGGGCGGTTGCCCTTCGGTGCCAGCCATGTCGCGTGAGCGGCGGGTTGCTCTGGTGTCGACACGTGGTGCTCTGGGTTGTTGTGTGGTGCCCTTTGGCCGGTGGGGGTGGTTCGCGTGTGTCTCGTTCGCGCTCGGTGTCTGGTCGTGGTCGTGCTGCTCCCCCGTCTGTCGGCGGTTTCCGACGTCGTCTGTACGTTTTTGTTCGTTTGCGGCGTGCCTGCCGACGTCGTCCCGTCGCGACCTTTCAACCGAAAGTGTGGCGCCCGAAGGTGAACGAACGTAACCCTGACCTCGGCGCTTTACGCTGAGCCGAGCGAACCGAACCGAACCTAACCTGTGGTGTGGCGAGGTGAGCTCAGCCTGTGAGCCCCTAACGTCTACGTAAGGTAAGCTGTCCGGCTCACGCCTCACGTTTTTGAACGCTTTTTTAACCTACGTTTGACGCTTCTTAACCTAGCACTGACCCCTTAACCTAACGTGTAACCTAACCTAACCTAACCTAACCTAACCTAACCTAACCTAACCTAACCTAACCTAACCTCTGACGCCTGACGTGTTTGAATGCTTAACCTAAGTTTGACGCTTAACCTAACCCAAGTCCCCTTAACCTAACCCACGTCCACCTAACCTAACCTAACCTAACGTAGACGTGTAAACGTAATGTGTAACGCGTAACGTGTAAGGTCGGCTGTCGTGTGTGCTTGACGGCAGATTGGGTTGGTCTGTAGATTCGGATTGCGGTTTGCCTCGGTCGAGGGGTTGGGTCGGAAGCGGCGAGGGGCGGCGGCGCCTGTTGCGCAGGCGGCGTCCGTTTGCGGCGGGCAATTGTTGAGAAACGGCTGTGAATGTTGGCGGGCGAGAGGAGGAGGACGGCGCGCGATGTGGCCCGACGGCTGCGGGCCGATCGGGAAACGGCGGGAGGGCGACGGAAGGCGATGGGGCGGCGGAGGCGCGTTTGCACGGCCGTCATCGCCGCACGCCTCGGCTTGTGTGGCTGTGGCGCCGGCCGCGCTGGCCGGGCTGCCGCGGCGACGGTGTGGGAGTTTTGCCGAAGGTTTGGCCATTGTGGCGGGTCGTCGGCTGGGGCTGTGGGGGCGGCATTTGGGCGGGGGCGGCGATTCTCGGCGGGCCGACCCAGGCTGTAGCGCGCGGTAGCTGCAGTTTGGCCGTGGTTTGCGGCGCTGCCGTGGCGACTGGTTGGCGACTGTGGTGTGGCTGTGTGTAGCCCCATCCTCGGTGGTTTGAAAGGCGCGGGCGGTTGTGGCGCAGGTTTGGGGCTGCTCCGCACAGGCTGTCGGACGTTGGGCGGTAGCAAGCGCGGGAGGCGCGGCGCGGCGGCGCGCAGAGTGGCGGCCGCTCTCTCGGCCGTCCGCGCCCGCCCGCGACACTGGCTGGGCCTTGTGATTCTCTGCTCTGCTGCTGTGCTGTGCTTGCGTGCCTGCCTGCCGTCCCGCTCGCTCTCGCTGTGTGTTACGCGCGTCGTCGAAATGGCAGATCAGGCGGCTACGAACGAGACTGCTGCGGCACCCGCCGCCACCGGCACTACGAAGAAGGCCAAGTCTGCGTCGTCTGCGAAGAAGCCGCGCGCCAAGCCTGCGCACCCGCGCACCTCTGAGATGGTGACGGCCGCCATCAAGAGTCTGAAGGAGCGCGGCGGGTCGTCGCTGCAGGCGATCAAGAAGTACATAGCCGCGCACTACAAGCTGGACGCGGAGAAGCTGGCGCCGTTTATCAAGAAGTACCTCAAGTCGGCCGTCGTGGCGGGCGAGCTGGTGCAGACGAAGGGGAAGGGCGCGTCCGGCTCGTTCAAGCTTGCCGGCGCCGGCGGCGGGGGGGCGGCCGAGGGCGGCAAGGCTCGTGCTGGCGGTGCCAAGAAGAAGCGCGCCGCTCCGGCCAGCAAGGAGAAGAAGGGCGCCCGTGCGGCCGGCGCAAAGAAGGCTGGTGGCGTGAAGGCGGCGACCGGTCGGAAGGCGGGCGCCGCCAAGAAGGCGTCTGCGGCGTCGGCCGCGCCCGCGGGTGCGAAGAAGGCGGCTGCGGCCAAGCCGGCCAAGGCCAAGTCGCCGTCGAAGGCGAAGAAGGCCGCCAAGGTTCCGACGAAGAAGCCGAAGGCGCCGCGCCCGAAGAAGGCGACGACGCCGTCTAAGGCGAAGGCTTCGCCCAAGAAGAAGAAGTAGAGTAGAGGAGAAAGAGATGGGAGAAAGGAAGGGTTTGGCGCTTGACTCCGTCGTCCCCACCCCCCGTCGTCGTCTAGTGGCGCGCAAGAGACGCGCGGCCCAAAACGGCCCTTCTCAGGGCCATCAAAGCACGTCGGGGAAGGTTTTGATTGTCGTGTTGCGTTTGGTGTGGGTGTCTGTCTGGCGTTTCTGTATGCCCGTGGGGATGCTGTTTGCGTGCCGTGGTGGTTGGATTGCGGGGGTCGGTGGCGGGTGTGGGCGGCGGTAGCGGTAAGCGGTGTTGTTGTTGTTGTTGTCGTGGTTGATTGTCGCCGTGTTTGTGGCGGCGGCCGACGGTTGGTTTTTCTGTCACGTTGTTTTGTTTGAATACGTTGGTTGGCTTGCCTGCGTTCGTTCGTCTCGGATGTCTGTCTTGTCGAGTCGTGTCTGGTCTTTGTTTTGTTTTGTTCCTTTGTGTGTGTGTGTGTGTGTGTGTGTTATGTTTTGCAACGGGGGGCACGTTGAGATGTGGAAGGAGTCGGCGGGGATTTCGGTGGCGCGTAGAGCGAGCGAGCGCGCGCGCCTGCCTGGCCGTTGGCCGTCGGAGTGGAGTGCGGGTTTTTTTTGTTTTCGAAACGAAAGCGGCGGCCGGCCAGCCACCCGTGCGGTGTGACGTCGGCCGTTGGGTATTGTGCGCTTTGAGCGCCGGGGAGGGATGATGTGTGATTGTTGCGCGCTGCTAGCAGGCAGGCAGAGTGAGCGGGTGTGGCGGACGGACGGGAAGTGGTGGTTTTTTTTTGTTTTTGGGTTGCGGGGCGAGAGGCAGGCGACCGACAAAGTTTGCTCGCGACGGAGAGATGTTAGTGGCCCTGAAAAGGGCCGTTTTTGTTTGTGCGGTGCGGTGCGGTGCGGTGCCGCGGCGCGGTTTAGGCGCGCTCGCCGCGGATGCGGCGCGCGAGCTGGATGTCCTTGGGCATGATGGTGACGCGCTTGGCGTGGATTGCGCACAGGTTGGTGTCTTCGAAGAGGCCGACGAGGTAGGCCTCGCTGGCCTCCTGCAGGGCCATGACTGCGGAGCTCTGGAAGCGCAGGTCGGTCTTGAAGTCCTGGGCGATCTCGCGCACTAGGCGCTGGAATGGCAGCTTGCGGATGA
The DNA here is from genome assembly GCF_021461395.2 of Schistocerca americana. NCBI lineage: Eukaryota > Metazoa > Arthropoda > Insecta > Orthoptera > Acrididae > Schistocerca > Schistocerca americana. The sequence continues at coordinate 1,016,276 of NW_025726566.1, read as the reverse complement.
GCAGCTCTGTGCTCTTCTGGTAGCGCCTGATTTCTCGCAGGGCGACGGTGCCCGGCCTGTAGCGGTGGGGCTTCTTGACGCCTCCGGTGGCGGGCGCGCTCTTCCTCGCCGCCTTGGTGGCGAGCTGTTTGCGCGGCGCCTTTCCGCCGGTGGACTTGCGGGCCGTTTGCTTTGTGCGGGCCATGGCGGTAGCGGTAGCGGTAGCGGAGCGGCGTGCGTGGAGGTTAGGTGCGGCGCGGCGTCCGGTGCTGCCTTGACAACGGGCCCGCGCGCCTCCGTGCTGCGCTTATATGCCCTCGGTTGCGCGTGGTGGGGGGAGGGCGGGCCAGAGTCTATATAGGGGGGCGGCGGGCGCGCTGGGCGCAGACCGTAGCCGACTCGCCAGCCGCTGCAGCTGCTGTTTGTGCACGTTTTGCTTTGCCCGAGGAAGGAAGGATGACAGGCCGCGGCAAGGGAGGAAAGGGGCTCGGCAAGGGTGGCGCCAAGCGGCACCGCAAGGTGTTGCGCGACAACATCCAGGGCATCACGAAGCCCGCCATCCGCCGCCTGGCTCGCAGGGGCGGCGTGAAGCGCATCTCTGGTCTGATCTACGAGGAGACCCGCGGGGTGCTGAAGGTGTTCCTGGAGAACGTGATCCGCGACGCGGTGACGTACACTGAGCACGCCAAGCGCAAGACTGTGACGGCCATGGACGTGGTGTACGCCCTGAAGAGGCAGGGGCGCACCCTGTACGGTTTCGGCGGTTAGGCTGCGTCGCAGCGGGCGCTGGCCTTCCCGCGGCCGTGCTTGTGGGTGGGAGAGACTAGAAAACGGCCCTTTTCAGGGCCACCACACTGTTCGGAAGTTGAAAAGTGCGAAAGAGTCTGTGTTGTTGTTGCTGCGTGTGTGCGCTGTGTTGTTTGTTTGTTTCTTTCTTTCTTTCCGTTTGAGCGACGTGATGTGACTGGGAGGGGAGAAGGAAAGGAAACGTGTCATGTGGCTGGCTGTGTGTGGAGCTGCTTCGTTTGTGTGTTTGTTATTGTGTGTCTTTGTATCGATCGCGACGGAGATGGCGGGCTGTGTGTTGTTGTGCGAGAGGCGGTGATTATTTGCTTGCGTGGTTTGGCTCTGTGTGTTTGTTTGCGGCGGCGGCGTTGGGGTTTCCGAGGCAAGGCGTGTGGGCATAGGCGGCCGGATCAGCTGTTTCGTTCGTGTCGACGGCCGTTGCGCGCGGGAGTGGAGGGCGGTGTGTCGACACGCCTCCCTTTAACAATGGTCATTATTGCTGCCGTTGTCGGTTTGGAAGGCGACTGCGACCGTGCAAAATGTGTGTGTGTGTGTGTGTGTGTTTTGGGCCACACGGGCTGTGTGGACGACAAGATGGCGGACGTGCGCCGGCGGCGGCTGTGCTGTGACGGTGCAAAGTTAAAACAAAACAAGGTGCGGCGAGGACGACTGAAATTTTGCTTTGGACGTAGGTTTGTGTGGTGGCCCTGAAAAGGGCCGATTGTTGTGGGCCGAGCCGGCAAAGCGCGTTGCGTGCAGGGGAGCACGCGGCGGCTGCGATTGCCTGGCCTCCTTTAGGCCTTCTTCTCGGTCTTCTTTGGCAGCAGGACGGCCTGGATGTTGGGCAGGACACCACCCTGTGCGATGGTGACGCCCGACAGGAGCTTGTTGAGCTCCTCGTCGTTGCGGATGGCAAGCTGCAGGTGGCGCGGGATGATGCGCGTCTTCTTGTTGTCGCGGGCCGCGTTTCCGGCCAGCTCGAGCACCTCAGCCGCGAGGTACTCCATGACGGCGGCGAGGTAGACGGGCGCCCCGGCGCCGACGCGCTCTGCGTAGTTTCCCTTGCGCAGGAGGCGGTGGATTCTGCCGACCGGGAACTGGAGCCCAGCCCTGCTTGAGCGGGACTTTGACTTGCCCTTGACTTTGCCTCCCTTTCCGCGTCCGGACATGGCGATGGGCTAGCGACGGTGCACACGAAACGGAAACGAAAACGACCGGTGCGAGCGGCAGCGAGTCGAGCAGCGGAGTGCGTGCCGGCGCAGCCGCCGACTACTGCATTTGTGCTATCCTCTCTTTCGAGGAGAGCATATGTGGTGGAGGGTGTTGTCCTCTGGGACATTTCCTCCTCTATGCTTATGTGTGGTTTGTCTTTGCTGTCATGTATGTCATGTTATGGTGCAGTGTGTTTGGTGTTGCTGTGCTGCCTTTTAGGCTGTGTTAGTTAACATGCTTTTTGGTCGTCTGTGTCTGTCCAGTGTTGTGTCGTACTGTCCCAAGTATTTGATTAGTCGGTTGTCAGATCTGGCCGTGTTTTCGTAAAAACTTTCGGCCAGTTCTATGAAGCGCTCGTGGAGCGTTTGTATTCCAGCCGCTTCATGTAGGTCAGCAGTGGGGAAGCGGAAGGGAAGGTGTAGTGCCCTTTTGAGCGCGCGGTTTTGTACTGACTGAAGTTTGCGGAGGTGCCAGTGCGCCGCGTATCCCCAGACAGGGCAAGCGTACTCCATTAGTGGTCGTATCAGTGAGCAGTAGGTTCTGACTCCTATGTCAGCCGCTAGGGTGCTTTGGGTGTTTAGGATAGGATACAACATTTGCATCCTACCACTAGCTTTGCGGCGCAAGTCCTCGATGTGAGCCCTCCAGGTGAGCCTGGTGTCGAGGGTGACTCCAAGGTACCTGGCGGTTCGTCGCCATGGGAGTTCTTGGCCGTTCAGCTTAAGCAGTAGCGGCTGACGGGCGGGAGCCCGCTTGCCCAGTTTCCGGGTGATCATAATGGCTTGGGTTTTTGTTTCATTGAGAGTGATGCGCCACTTTTTAGCCCAGCGGCCGGTCTCGTCCAGCGCTGTTTGCAATCTTCGCGTAACCCTGTCTCTGTTCGGGTTACGCGTGAAGAACGCTGTGTCGTCGGCGTACTGGGCAGTGTGCACCAGCGGTACGGTCGGGAGGTCGGCAGTGTACAGGTTGTACAGTACCGGGCCCAGTACCGACCCCTGGGGCACGCCTGCCCTGATGCGCCGTTTTGTTGAAAGCGACGACTCGATCCTAACGGAGAAAGTCCTTTGGGAGAGATAGCTCGCGAGTAGCTTCACTATCGGACCTGGGAAGCCTTGGGAGAATAGCTTGTAGAGAAGCCCGGTGTGCCAGACAGAGTCAAAGGCAGCGGCTACGTCAAGTAGCACTACCCCGCAGTAACTTTTGCGATTGAAGCTTTCAGTAGCTGCTTCAACGACCCTCATTAGTTGCTGGGGCGCGGAGTGTTCCTGCCGGAAACCGAACTGAAAGTCAGGCAGGATTTGTTGTATTCTGACGTGGTCGAGAATGGGAATAAGTAGCAGGCGTTCGTAGATTTTGCTAAGGGTTGGCAAAAGGCTGATAGGTCGGTGGTTCTGCGGGATAACCGGGTCTTTACCGGGTTTCGCGATCGCAACGACTTCTGCGTGTTTCCAGCACCTTGGAAACTTGCGGGAACGCGTGATCTCATTAAAGATATTTGCGATGTGGGCTACGGCAGGGGGTGGGAGGTGTTTCACTACTACGTTGTTGAGCTGGTCGTGGCCAGGGGCTCTTTTGTTGGGTAGGGACCTGATTACTCTGTTCACGTCGTCGGGTGTGAAGAGCGGTGTGTTTTCTTCGTCGTCATCGGCGTCGTCCGCCGCGAGGAATGTGGCGAGCTGACGTCGAACAACGGCTTCATGGTCCCTGTCCTGCGCCTCTGCGGGGCGGAACTGTTTTTCAAAGGCATCTGCCAGGGCATTTGCCTTATCTGCGGTGCTAAAGACAAGTCCGCGCTCGCCGTGCAGAGGTGGCAGTCTGGCGCGTCTTTTGGTGATCTGTTTGGTCGCCTGCCAGAGGCTATTGTCGTCCACGCGGAGGGCCGAAAGTCGCGCCGACCATTGCTGGTTGCGGTGCTCAGTGAGTGCGACCTTGAGCTCTCTTTGTAGGCGGTTCAGTAGCCTCCTAGTTACGGGGTTCTTTGTGAGCTTCCACTCTTTGGCGATCCTATTTTTGTTTCTAATTTGGGCAAGCAGGTGCGGCGGGAGTTGCTTGACTGGGGGAGGGCCGTCCGGTGGCCGTGGTGTGGCCTCCTTTGCTGCTTGCAGGATCGTGCTGGTGAGATCTTTAAGCGCCTGTTCTGCAGAATCTGCAGTTGGAGGCGGGGCCTGGGCAATTGCTGAAGTTACGTCAACTTTGAATTGCTCCCAGTTAGTGCGCTTGTATGAGACGTGTTGTTGCTGGAGAGGTACCCAGTCTCCTATGTCGACCTCGAGAATCACGGGATTGTGATCGGAAGACATTCGGTTAACCGATTGCGCGGTCACAAATCCCGCTATTCTTTTGGTGAGCGCTATGTCGAGGACGTCCGCCCTTCCCCCGTTTCTGGGGAAGTGGGTGGGCTCCTCTGGACCCCATATGTGAAAGTGGTGGGTGCGCGCGAGTCGTTGCAGTTGACGACCAGCTCTGTTTGAGTTTCGCGAGTGCCAGTCTGCGTGCTTGGCGTTCAGGTCGCCGCCAATGAAGAGTTTTCCTCTGATTTGTCCTAGGGCTGCTATGTCGTCCTCTTCCAGAGTGTAGGAGGGAGGGCGATATGCTGCAACGACAGTGAGGGGCCCTGTGACGGTGGCAATCTCTATTGCCGCTGTTTCTATTTGCCTAGTTGCTGGTGGGTGAACCTGATGATGGGGGATTCCGCGTTTGACGTATGTTGCTACCCCGCCTCCTGCGGTGGGCCGGTCGGTCCTATAGCAGTTGTAGTTGGGTACCGACACCCTTACACCCGGTTTTAGGTGTGTCTCGGCCACCATACATACGTCTATGTTTTCATCGCGTAGGAACTCGCGGAACTCGTTGTTTTGTCCGACGATACCGTTTGCGTTGAAGACGCACATTCTGAGTCCTTGGATGTGGGGTCGTCTATCCATCACTTAGGGGAGGATTTCTCTGCTGTAGTCGCATTGTTATGCGACCCTTGGAGCACCAAATTGATGGCGGTTAGGATTTGGGCGTTCTGTTGCCTGATTTCGTGGAGCAGTTGCGTTAGGAGGCCTAACGTTTGCTCCACAACTCCTGACGGCCGTAGGGCATTTGCACTCTCTTCAGGAGTGCTGGGCTGAGGGCCTTGTGACGAGCACTCAGCTGCCGCTGCTGGCTGCAGACTGGACTTTAGAGTTTGAGGGGAGGAGGCTTCCCTGGACGTTTCTCCGTTAGCGGGGATCGGCTGCTGGGCTAGGTGTATTGTTGGGGTCGTTTGTTGACTCCTGTCAGTGCCTGCCACGGTCGCGTAGCTTGCGCTACCTCGCGGTCTCGAACGGGTAGTTGTTGGTCGCGTATGTGGATTGGCCGGCGCTCTCGAGTACGTAGGTGGATTGGCCGGCGCTCTCGAGTTCGTAGGACCGCCGCCACGGTTGGTTTTCTGTGTGGCGGGGGGCTTGGTGCCTTGTGCGCGTAGGCGGTACTCTTTTTGTACACGGCAGCCTTGGTAGAAGGCGCCGTGTCCAGATTCGCCGCATAGGGCGCACTTGCTTTTGGGATCGCCTCTCTCTAAGGAGCACTCGGATGTGGGGTGCCCTTCTGCGCATTTCATGCACCTAGTTGGCATGTCGCAGTGCTTGGCAACGTGCCCTAATCCTTGGCAGTTATAGCACTGCACGTTGCCACTTTTCCTGCGTAGTGGTTCGACTGTGACAGGCACTGACAGGACGTGTGTGATGTGTTTCTGCCTGTTTTGAGGGGTGTCAGGTAAATTGGCTTGATACAGTGGCCATTTGTTACCACTGTATACTTCCCTCATGTGGGTGACGCTATTTACTTCGAAGCCCTGCCTCTGCAGGTCCTTCTTAATAGCGTCAGTGCCAACTTTGCGGGGTAAGTCCCTTATTACCAGCTTCATCAGTCTCTGCTTGGCTGTGGGGAAGGTGTAGTGGGGGACTTTATGTTCAGAGAGCAGGGCCTTCACAGCAGTGTAATCGTCCAGCTCTCTGAACATAAGTTTGATTTTGTCCCCTCCGGCGGACTTAGCAGTAAACTGCTTCTCGCCTAAGCAGTTACTGACGAGGGAGTGAAGCTCCTCGTAGTTGTTGCTGAATTCGGCGATTATGGGGGGGAGTCCCGCGAGATCCAGACCGCTGTGCGGCTGTTGCTGCCTGGCGAGCTGGCCAAGCACGCCGTGAGCGAGGGCACGAAGGCGGTGACCAAGTACACGAGCTCCAAGTAAGGAGGTGGCTCTGGAATGGAAGGAAGGATGGAGAAGGCTCCTCCGTTGCGAGAGCGGCAAAACGGCCCTTTTCAGGGCCACCAACTTGCCTTTTGCGGGAAGGGCGGAATTGTTGTTGTTGTTTGTGTGTGTGGACGGCTGTGATGTATGTGTGCATTTTGATTGTGGGTGGGGGGGCGCGTCAAAGCGTGTTGCGCGGGGTACGGCCACGAGGTTGGTCGCCGTGGCGTGGAATGGTGGCACGCCTCGTTGGCGTGGTTTTTGACCCATTGGTGTTGTTGGGGTGTGTGTGTGTGTTACCCGTCTGCGAGGGGGGACAGTGCGATCGGCGACTTTTGTGTCACCGTAACGACGGCCGTTTGCGGGTTTGTTTTTTTGCACATCATACATGGCGAGGGTGAAATGTGAAATGTTTTTGTTTTGTTTTTTTGCCGCCCACTATTCCCTTTGCTGTACGCCGAGTTTGACAATGGTGCGACGTAACTGCAGCGTGGAGGTGTGTGAGTGACGTTGAAATGAACGTGCCATTAAGACGCATTGTTGTTGTATTGTACTGTACGTGTACGGCGACACGCACGATGATGTACCATTCGACTCTGATGTTTGATAGCCGTGTCTGACTGATTGCGTACGACGCACGCACACCGATGTCGTCATTCAAGATGCACGCTAGACGACGACGGCGGCGGCGGCGGTGGTCGTTTGTTTGGCGAATGTCTGTACACGTGTTTGTCTGTGTCCATCCGGTATGTATTTGTTTGTTTGAAAGTGTTTTGTGTGTCGGTGACGTGGTCCGATCCGTCGCCCCCTGAGTAACTGTCGATCGGCGCGATAGACCGGCGTCACGCAACTGAACCGAAGTCTTGGGCACACCCGTCATACTGTTGTACACCGTCGCGCTGAGAACGGTAACGAAAGGTTGACGTTGATCGGTCGAATGTCTGGGCAGAACGTGAGGAATGAGGCAAGAGTGCAAGGAGGGGGGGCAAAAGAGAGAGGAAGGGAAAAAGGGGAGAAACGCATTCGTAGAGCAACGGAACGTTCCCGTGTCGGAGGCGTATTGGAGCCGCACTGAAATGCGTTTAACGGCGGCGCGGCTGCAAGTGTCTGCCGTGGTGAACGTTACCTTTGACGGCTGCATTGGGCTTTGCCTTTGCTTTCGCTTTCGCTTTCGCGTTCGCTTTCGCTTTCCCGGATGTACGTAACGTTTGTTGATATGGTTCTGAGGAAGAGTGTATGACAGTGCCGTGCCGTCCATGTTCGTGTGCCCTCCCATTGTGTGTATGCTATTGTCTGTGTACTTGAATGATGTATGTAGGTGTTAGTGGACATGTTTTACCAGTGGGGGGAAATGGATCGTCGATAGTTGCCGTCACTCTGTCACGGTCGAGATGACGCACCCTCCGTACAGAAAGGTGTCGAGAAAGTGAGTGTGTGTGTGCGTCCGTGAATTGGCAGCGTTTGGAGGTGGGCGTGCCCTGCATGTGGCCCGGAAAAGGCTGTTCGTTAGGCGGTAGTGTTGTGTGGACAGGGGAGGGGCATGCGTAACGCTGCTGGCATGGCATTTCGGGAGATGGGAGGGGGCAAACGAGGAAACGAGGAGCGGCGGCCAAAGACGGGACGGGGAGGGGCGCGGTGTGGGTGGCTTGCGCCTGTGCTCGGCGTTGTGGTTTGTGCAAAAGAGGAGGAGAAAAACAATGTGAGTTGCCAGGGAGGGGAGCGGTGTTGTGTTGTGGTTGTCAGTGAACGTGGCGAGACGGACGGATGCGCGGAGGGGCGGGGGCGGCGCATTTCGCCGGTGCCGTGCCGTGCCGTGCCTGAAAGCCGCGTGGTCGCTGTGTTGTTGGTGGCGTGGGGGCGAGGAGAGTACCGTACGGGTGTGCTTGTGCGCCGGAAATGGCACACTGCGCCCGCCCGTCTTGGAGGCTGATGGCTGTGGTGTGGAAATGGGGCGCGGTGATGTTGAAGCACAGAAAAGAAACCAAGAAAACGGAAGGCGTGATGCGGCGGTGGTGGTGAGAGCGGGAAAAACAAAACAAAAGAAAAAAAACAACAAAAAAAAAGAAGGAAAAACAACAAGAAACAAAAAAGAAAACAAAAAGTCTATCAATATTAAAATGTAAATGGAAATGGACCCAGGTATAACCTCCCTGCACAAATAGCAGAGAGTCCGATGATAATAAAAATGTGCCAGAATGTTAACGTCCCTACAAAACAAACCCAACGATAATATTAATGAAAGAGTGAACCGTATGTAACATTGCAACAGACATAATGAAACCTGATAAATTGTATAAGGGCAGCAGCCGTTGACCTTTGGCCCTGTATTCAGAATAAAAAGAGCCAAAGATCGTTACCCCAATGAAAAAGACACTGAAACACGTATGTAACATAGTAGCGATGGCGAGACATTGTAGCATCTGTGACCAGAGAGTTTGCGCTGGACTGCGCGAGTGTTGCGAGCGGTTCTCAGTCAGTCAGTCAGTCTGTGTAGTTGAGGGCTGTACTCTGTCAGTAGTCGTCGCGTGCAGTACGCTAATAGTCGTCATGCAGAGCGGTCGGTCAGTAGTAGCAGCCGAGTGCGGTTGTGTGATGTAGGCGGTCGGCAACACTGGTCAAGATGGTGAATAAGGTATACTGTTAATTGATATAATCGTTAGATAATGAGAAATTGTATTTATTGTAATTATTCTCCAACAAGTTCCCCAATAATAATTTTTATTTCAAAAGCATTTTTCAAACATTTAATCTTTTATTGAACTAAAGAGTTCGTTCCACTTCTTTGAAGAAAAATGTCACTAAAATCACAAAGAAAGAGAATATTATTATTTGCAATGCAGTTCCTCCAAGCGCTGCGCAACAACCAGAGCAGAAATGTGACATCCATTTATTCGGAGGTAAGACTTTTAATTCTGATTGTTTTGCACAGGGCCAAAGACCGATATTTCGGTTTAATTGAAGTTTCTTGTCACTGAACGGACTTTTGTAAATGTTGTGTGAAGACTTTATATTTGAGTCAGATTGCGAATTGCACATTTTTGTTGCCATTTTCAATACCTCTCATTGTGGGCGAGGTTACAATTAGCGCAATGTCCATTAGCATCCGTAAATAACATTGTCCATTATTTTAAATATTGCTGGGAGGTTACAACACACACACACACAAAACAAAAAACAAAAAAAAACAAAAAATTGCATTTATATCCGCTCCTCAATTGTAGATACCCCTTACACAGCTGTGTGCAATGAATGAGTGCTGGCTGGTAATTAATTGCACTCCTTGGAGGGAAATGCCATAGGAAGTAGTCTTTAAAAAGTGAATGTTTTTCGTTAAGAGACAAAAGTTACTTTAGAAAAAAAGTAATAGTGGGGCTTTTGTTGTTGAACAAAATAAGTACAATGAACATACGTTATCAGATTTGCGCAATGCAGCGTCACACCACCTTTTGATTATAACACAATATACTATACATCGTCCCGAACCGTGACCAGAGTCGCGAGACGAGCAGAGCACGCCGCCGACGCCCGCTCAGTACAACCGTCCACCCGCTACTACTGTCGACCGACTACTACCTCTCCCGACTCGCGCTACAATATATATAACAACTGTTCCTGGCGACCCGGTGCGTGCAACTACTGTCGTCTGGCGCGGTCCAAGCGCCGACTAGCAGCGATAAAGAACTCTCTGGTCAGACAGAGATGCTGTCATGCCTCGCCATCGCTCTGGTAATGAATACATACGTGGTGCAGCGTGCGTACCACCGGAACACGCAGTGGCGGAGCCAAAGACTGTGTTGTCGAGGTCGAGTGCGAGTGGGAAGAGAGGCAGCGTCGGCACGGAGATGCAAGCGAGCGCGAGACGCACGGGGGCTGCGGCGTGGCGCGTTTGCGGTCGGCGCCTTTGGTGGCAACGGCCGGGACAAGCAGCGGTGTATGGTGTGGTGCGGGGCGGACAGGGGCGGCGGTGGACGGGGAGGAGGCGGCGCGACGACGGCATGGGGGCGAAAACGGGACGGGGGACGGCGGATGTTGAGAGGCGTCACGCGCGGACAGGACACAGACACAGAGACACACAGATTGGAAAGGGAGGGTGCGCGGTAGTAGTTGGGAATGTGCGTACCGTGCGGGATGGGAGTGGGCGAGGAACACGGTCGTGGCCCCTGTTTTGGGTGCGTGTGATGACGTCGGTGTGTTGTGGGAAGGGAAGGTGCTGTGGCGGCGGCGCGTAATGGGCGTAGGCCGAAAAGAGAAAGGAACGTGGGCAGTGTGTTGGCAAGCGTCGGTTCGACTGCGACGTTGATGGGCAGGGCAGGGCAAGGTTAATGGTGGTAGGAGTAGGCGTGTGGGCGCAAAAAATCTGCCGCTGCAGGCGGTGCCGTAACCGCCATGGCGGGAAGGAGAGAGGGCCAAAGAAAGAAAGAAAGAAAGAAGAAAACAAAAAAAAAAAAAGGAGGGGGGGGGGGCGAAAGTGGAGAGGCGGTGGTGTGAGAAGGGCGGGGGCGGAAGGAAGGCAGGAAGGACAAGAGGCGAGGCGACGGCTTGCTTTGTGTATCGGTCGGTCTCTGGCTATGCTTCGTTTTCTGCAGCAGGGTCGGTGCGCGGCGTGGCTCGCGGCAGTGGGAACGCCTGGTGGCTGGACGGCCAGCAATGCGGTTGGATGGGCGGCCACAGCACCGCACCTGTGCCCGAGGAGGAGACGCTGGCGGCGGGCCCTGAGGTGAGGCCGGCTCGGCTGGGGCTGTGGATGTGTAGGTGTGCGCCGCTGCTGCAACAACGAGTAAAACGCGAGAAGAAGGGATGGCGGTAGAGAGGAAAAAAAGAAAAAGGTCGTGTTGTGTTGATGCGCAGGCAGACGCGTACAGAGGGACGAGCCCGGTCTGCAGCAGGGTGTGGCCGTGCCGAGTGCAGAGCAGCGGCGGCTCGGTTCGGTTCGGCCCGGCCCGGCGGGCCGCGCTGTTGTCGCGGACGTGAGCGCCCCCTGGCGGGTGGCCGGAGGCGGCGCGGCGTGTTGGACGTGTGGCTGGTGGCAGTGCACAATTTGCGAGTGGCTGGCGGTGTGGTGTGGCGGTTGGCGCGTCGGGCGGCGGAGAGGTATGTGTTGCGGGCGCCCTTTGCTGCGCTGCGTCGTTGCGTGTGCCGTACAGGGCGGGCGCTTGTCGACTGTGTGGGCGGTGTGGCGAATTGGCGTGAAACGGCTGCCGAGAGGTGTGTGGTAGCGAGCCGGTCGGTGGTGTCAGTGCGAAGGGGAATGTGCGTGCGTTTGGCGGTTTCGGTGTGCTTTTTGCGGCGTGAGAGTGGGAATTAGTGGGGCCGGCTGTTGTGTTGGTCCCTTGTGTCTTGTGTCGCGTAGCTTGATGGCAACGTGGAAGGACGCCGGTTTCGTTTCGAGCCTTGCGTGTGGTTGTCGACGTTGACTGGTTGGCGTGTGCCGATGCACGTGCATGTGTGGGTCGCGAGTGCGTTTTTGGCTGGCTGTGTGTGTGTGTGTGTGTTTTGGGGGGGAAGGGGGAGGCGGTGGTGAAAGTGCAGTCGTTGCCACGGGCGTCGTCGGGTGGGGCTGGGGCTGTGCGTCGTGGCGGAAAGGTGGTAGGTTGCGGGAAGCGAGCCCGTCGTTGACGGTGTCGCGTGAGTTGTGAATCGAGTGGGGCGCGGGGCGCGGGACAGGAGCAGCGTGCCGCTGCGTCGTGGTCGTCAGCAGAGGCTGTGCGTGTGCTTGTCCTTTTTGTGGGCGGTTCGTGCGAGGCGTTTTTGTTTTGTGTTGCCCTAGTTGTTAGTTTATTTTGTTTGTGTTTGTTATTTTGAGACGACGACTGGTTGGTGGCGTGCGCGCGAAGTGGCGGTGTGCGCTTCCCGTGTCGTTTGTGTTGTTTGGTTTTTTTGTTTTTGTGTGTTTTTGTTTTTTTTTTTTTTTTTTTTTTTTTTTTTGCACTGGGCCCCGGTGGGTGGGTGCGTGTGTGTCGATTGCCGGCTGGCGAAAGGTGCGCCATCGGCGGGGTGGGTCGCCGGCACAAGTAGAGGCGGCGGCGTTGTTGCTGTTGTTGTGTGGTGTTTGTTTTGTTCGGCTGTGTCGGCGAGCTGTGTTGCGGTGCGTGTGAATGGTGGTGCAAAAGTGCTGGCGTTGGGGCTGCGACTGCGACGGCGACGGCGGCGAGCCGCGGGCGCGCCATTGATAGTGATGTTGTGAACAGCGGCTGTGTACGGTAGTGGTGTTGTTGTAGCACGACGTGCATCCGGGCCGGCGCGGAAAGCGCAGTTGCGGGCGGTTGCCCTTCGGTGCCAGCCATGTCGCGTGAGCGGCGGGTTGCTCTGGTGTCGACACGTGGTGCTCTGGGTTGTTGTGTGGTGCCCTTTGGCCGGTGGGGGTGGTTCGCGTGTGTCTCGTTCGCGCTCGGTGTCTGGTCGTGGTCGTGCTGCTCCCCCGTCTGTCGGCGGTTTCCGACGTCGTCTGTACGTTTTTGTTCGTTTGCGGCGTGCCTGCCGACGTCGTCCCGTCGCGACCTTTCAACCGAAAGTGTGGCGCCCGAAGGTGAACGAACGTAACCCTGACCTCGGCGCTTTACGCTGAGCCGAGCGAACCGAACCGAACCTAACCTGTGGTGTGGCGAGGTGAGCTCAGCCTGTGAGCCCCTAACGTCTACGTAAGGTAAGCTGTCCGGCTCACGCCTCACGTTTTTGAACGCTTTTTTAACCTACGTTTGACGCTTCTTAACCTAGCACTGACCCCTTAACCTAACGTGTAACCTAACCTAACCTAACCTAACCTAACCTAACCTAACCTAACCTAACCTAACCTAACCTCTGACGCCTGACGTGTTTGAATGCTTAACCTAAGTTTGACGCTTAACCTAACCCAAGTCCCCTTAACCTAACCCACGTCCACCTAACCTAACCTAACCTAACGTAGACGTGTAAACGTAATGTGTAACGCGTAACGTGTAAGGTCGGCTGTCGTGTGTGCTTGACGGCAGATTGGGTTGGTCTGTAGATTCGGATTGCGGTTTGCCTCGGTCGAGGGGTTGGGTCGGAAGCGGCGAGGGGCGGCGGCGCCTGTTGCGCAGGCGGCGTCCGTTTGCGGCGGGCAATTGTTGAGAAACGGCTGTGAATGTTGGCGGGCGAGAGGAGGAGGACGGCGCGCGATGTGGCCCGACGGCTGCGGGCCGATCGGGAAACGGCGGGAGGGCGACGGAAGGCGATGGGGCGGCGGAGGCGCGTTTGCACGGCCGTCATCGCCGCACGCCTCGGCTTGTGTGGCTGTGGCGCCGGCCGCGCTGGCCGGGCTGCCGCGGCGACGGTGTGGGAGTTTTGCCGAAGGTTTGGCCATTGTGGCGGGTCGTCGGCTGGGGCTGTGGGGGCGGCATTTGGGCGGGGGCGGCGATTCTCGGCGGGCCGACCCAGGCTGTAGCGCGCGGTAGCTGCAGTTTGGCCGTGGTTTGCGGCGCTGCCGTGGCGACTGGTTGGCGACTGTGGTGTGGCTGTGTGTAGCCCCATCCTCGGTGGTTTGAAAGGCGCGGGCGGTTGTGGCGCAGGTTTGGGGCTGCTCCGCACAGGCTGTCGGACGTTGGGCGGTAGCAAGCGCGGGAGGCGCGGCGCGGCGGCGCGCAGAGTGGCGGCCGCTCTCTCGGCCGTCCGCGCCCGCCCGCGACACTGGCTGGGCCTTGTGATTCTCTGCTCTGCTGCTGTGCTGTGCTTGCGTGCCTGCCTGCCGTCCCGCTCGCTCTCGCTGTGTGTTACGCGCGTCGTCGAAATGGCAGATCAGGCGGCTACGAACGAGACTGCTGCGGCACCCGCCGCCACCGGCACTACGAAGAAGGCCAAGTCTGCGTCGTCTGCGAAGAAGCCGCGCGCCAAGCCTGCGCACCCGCGCACCTCTGAGATGGTGACGGCCGCCATCAAGAGTCTGAAGGAGCGCGGCGGGTCGTCGCTGCAGGCGATCAAGAAGTACATAGCCGCGCACTACAAGCTGGACGCGGAGAAGCTGGCGCCGTTTATCAAGAAGTACCTCAAGTCGGCCGTCGTGGCGGGCGAGCTGGTGCAGACGAAGGGGAAGGGCGCGTCCGGCTCGTTCAAGCTTGCCGGCGCCGGCGGCGGGGGGGCGGCCGAGGGCGGCAAGGCTCGTGCTGGCGGTGCCAAGAAGAAGCGCGCCGCTCCGGCCAGCAAGGAGAAGAAGGGCGCCCGTGCGGCCGGCGCAAAGAAGGCTGGTGGCGTGAAGGCGGCGACCGGTCGGAAGGCGGGCGCCGCCAAGAAGGCGTCTGCGGCGTCGGCCGCGCCCGCGGGTGCGAAGAAGGCGGCTGCGGCCAAGCCGGCCAAGGCCAAGTCGCCGTCGAAGGCGAAGAAGGCCGCCAAGGTTCCGACGAAGAAGCCGAAGGGGCCGCGCCCGAAGAAGGCGACGACGCCGTCTAAGGCGAAGGCTTCGCCCAAGAAGAAGAAGTAGAGTAGAGGAGAAAGAGATGGGAGAAAGGAAGGGTTTGGCGCTTGACTCCGTCGTCCCCACCCCCCGTCGTCGTCTAGTGGCGCGCAAGAGACGCGCGGCCCAAAACGGCCCTTCTCAGGGCCATCAAAGCACGTCGGGGAAGGTTTTGATTGTCGTGTTGCGTTTGGTGTGGGTGTCTGTCTGGCGTTTCTGTATGCCCGTGGGGATGCTGTTTGCGTGCCGTGGTGGTTGGATTGCGGGGGTCGGTGGCGGGTGTGGGCGGCGGTAGCGGTAAGCGGTGTTGTTGTTGTTGTTGTCGTGGTTGATTGTCGCCGTGTTTGTGGCGGCGGCCGACGGTTGGTTTTTCTGTCACGTTGTTTTGTTTGAATACGTTGGTTGGCTTGCCTGCGTTCGTTCGTCTCGGATGTCTGTCTTGTCGAGTCGTGTCTGGTCTTTGTTTTGTTTTGTTCCTTTGTGTGTGTGTGTGTGTGTGTGTTATGTTTTGCAACGGGGGGCACGTTGAGATGTGGAAGGAGTCGGCGGGGATTTCGGTGGCGCGTAGAGCGAGCGAGCGCGCGCGCCTGCCTGGCCGTTGGCCGTCGGAGTGGAGTGCGGGTTTTTTTTGTTTTCGAAACGAAAGCGGCGGCCGGCCAGCCACCCGTGCGGTGTGACGTCGGCCGTTGGGTATTGTGCGCTTTGAGCGCCGGGGAGGGATGATGTGTGATTGTTGCGCGCTGCTAGCAGGCAGGCAGAGTGAGCGGGTGTGGCGGACGGACGGGAAGTGGTGGTTTTTTTTTGTTTTTGGGTTGCGGGGCGAGAGGCAGGCGACCGACAAAGTTTGCTCGCGACGGAGAGATGTTAGTGGCCCTGAAAAGGGCCGTTTTTGTTTGTGCGGTGCGGTGCGGTGCGGTGCCGCGGCGCGGTTTAGGCGCGCTCGCCGCGGATGCGGCGCGCGAGCTGGATGTCCTTGGGCATGATGGTGACGCGCTTGGCGTGGATTGCGCACAGGTTGGTGTCTTCGAAGAGGCCGACGAGGTAGGCCTCGCTGGCCTCCTGCAGGGCCATGACTGCGGAGCTCTGGAAGCGCAGGTCGGTCTTGAAGTCCTGGGCGATCTCGCGCACTAGGCGCTGGAATGGCAGCTTGCGGATGAGCAGCTCTGTGCTCTTCTGGTAGCGCCTGATTTCTCGCAGGGCGACGGTGCCCGGCCTGTAGCGGTGGGGCTTCTTGACGCCTCCGGTGGCGGGCGCGCTCTTCCTCGCCGCCTTGGTGGCGAGCTGTTTGCGCGGCGCCTTTCCGCCGGTGGACTTGCGGGCCGTTTGCTTTGTGCGGGCCATGGCGGTAGCGGTAGCGGTAGCGGTAGCGGAGCGGCGTGCGTGGAGGTTAGGTGCGGCGCGGCGTCCGGTGCTGCCTTGACAACGGGCCCGCGCGCCTCCGTGCTGCGCTTATATGCCCTCGGTTGCGCGTGGTGGGGGGAGGGCGGGCCAGAGTCTATATAGGGGGGCGGCGGGCGCGCTGGGCGCAGACCGTAGCCGACTCGCCAGCCGCTGCAGCTGCTGTTTGTGCACGTTTTGCTTTGCCCGAGGAAGGAAGGATGACAGGCCGCGGCAAGGGAGGAAAGGGGCTCGGCAAGGGTGGCGCCAAGCGGCACCGCAAGGTGTTGCGCGACAACATCCAGGGCATCACGAAGCCCGCCATCCGCCGCCTGGCTCGCAGGGGCGGCGTGAAGCGCATCTCTGGTCTGATCTACGAGGAGACCCGCGGGGTGCTGAAGGTGTTCCTGGAGAACGTGATCCGCGACGCGGTGACGTACACTGAGCACGCCAAGCGCAAGACTGTGACGGCCATGGACGTGGTGTACGCCCTGAAGAGGCAGGGGCGCACCCTGTACGGTTTCGGCGGTTAGGCTGCGTCGCAGCGGGCGCTGGCCTTCCCGCGGCCGTGCTTGTGGGTGGGAGAGACTAGAAAACGGCCCTTTTCAGGGCCACCACACTGTTCGGAAGTTGAAAAGTGCGAAAGAGTCTGTGTTGTTGTTGCTGCGTGTGTGCGCTGTGTTGTTTGTTTGTTTCTTTCTTTCTTTCCGTTTGAGCGACGTGATGTGACTGGGAGGGGAGAAGGAAAGGAAACGTGTCATGTGGCTGGCTGTGTGTGGAGCTGCTTCGTTTGTGTGTTTGTTATTGTGTGTCTTTGTATCGATCGCGACGGAGATGGCGGGCTGTGTGTTGTTGTGCGAGAGGCGGTGATTATTTGCTTGCGTGGTTTGGCTCTGTGTGTTTGTTTGCGGCGGCGGCGTTGGGGTTTCCGAGGCAAGGCGTGTGGGCATAGGCGGCCGGATCAGCTGTTTCGTTCGTGTCGACGGCCGTTGCGCGCGGGAGTGGAGGGCGGTGTGTCGACACGCCTCCCTTTAACAATGGTCATTATTGCTGCCGTTGTCGGTTTGGAAGGCGACTGCGACCGTGCAAAATGTGTGTGTGTGTGTGTGTGTGTTTTGGGCCACACGGGCTGTGTGGACGACAAGATGGCGGACGTGCGCCGGCGGCGGCTGTGCTGTGACGGTGCAAAGTTAAAACAAAACAAGGTGCGGCGAGGACGACTGAAATTTTGCTTTGGACGTAGGTTTGTGTGGTGGCCCTGAAAAGGGCCGATTGTTGTGGGCCGAGCCGGCAAAGCGCGTTGCGTGCAGGGGAGCACGCGGCGGCTGCGATTGCCTGGCCTCCTTTAGGCCTTCTTCTCGGTCTTCTTTGGCAGCAGGACGGCCTGGATGTTGGGCAGGACACCACCCTGTGCGATGGTGACGCCCGACAGGAGCTTGTTGAGCTCCTCGTCGTTGCGGATGGCAAGCTGCAGGTGGCGCGGGATGATGCGCGTCTTCTTGTTGTCGCGGGCCGCGTTTCCGGCCAGCTCGAGCACCTCAGCCGCGAGGTACTCCATGACGGCGGCGAGGTAGACGGGCGCCCCGGCGCCGACGCGCTCTGCGTAGTTTCCCTTGCGCAGGAGGCGGTGGATTCTGCCGACCGGGAACTGGAGCCCAGCCCTGCTTGAGCGGGACTTTGACTTGCCCTTGACTTTGCCTCCCTTTCCGCGTCCGGACATGGCGATGGGCTAGCGACGGTGCACACGAAACGGAAACGAAAACGACCGGTGCGAGCGGCAGCGAGTCGAGCAGCGGAGTGCGTGCCGGCGCAGCCGGGGTGGGGGTGCTTTATGGGCTCGGGTGCGGCGGCCGGTTGCGCGCGCGCCCCATTGGTCGGCGGCCGCAACAGGGCGAGCTGGTAAAGGTGCGGCGGCGGCTGGCGGCGGGTGCCACTGTGTGGGGAGACGCTGACTAGAGCGGAGCGCTTGCTACTGGTGTTGCTGCTGCCGTACGTTGGTTCGAGATGCCGCCCAAGACTAGCGGGAAGGCCGCCAAGAAGGCTGGCAAGGCGCAGAAGAACATTTCGAAGGGCGACAAGAAGAAGAAGCGCAAGAGGAAGGAGAGCTATGCCATCTACATCTACAAGGTGCTGAAGCAGGTGCACCCTGACACGGGCATCTCGTCGAAGGCGATGAGCATCATGAACAGCTTCGTGAACGACATTTTCGAGCGCATTGCGGCCGAGGCTTCTCGCCTGGCGCACTACAACAAGCGCTCGACCATCACGTCCCGCGAGATCCAGACCGCTGTGCGGCTGTTGCTGCCTGGCGAGCTGGCCAAGCACGCCGTGAGCGAGGGCACGAAGGCGGTGACCAAGTACACGAGCTCCAAGTAAGGAGGTGGCTCTGGAATGGAAGGAAGGATGGAGAAGGCTCCTCCGTTGCGAGAGCGGCAAAACGGCCCTTTTCAGGGCCACCAACTTGCCTTTTGCGGGAAGGGCGGAATTGTTGTTGTTGTTTGTGTGTGTGGACGGCTGTGATGTATGTGTGCATTTTGATTGTGGGTGGGGGGGCGCGTCAAAGCGTGTTGCGCGGGGTACGGCCACGAGGTTGGTCGCCGTGGCGTGGAATGGTGGCACGCCTCGTTGGCGTGGTTTTTGACCCATTGGTGTTGTTGGGGTGTGTGTGTGTGTTACCCGTCTGCGAGGGGGGACAGTGCGATCGGCGACTTTTGTGTCACCGTAACGACGGCCGTTTGCGGGTTTGTTTTTTTGCACATCATACATGGCGAGGGTGAAATGTGAAATGTTTTTGTTTTGTTTTTTTGCCGCCCACTATTCCCTTTGCTGTACGCCGAGTTTGACAATGGTGCGACGTAACTGCAGCGTGGAGGTGTGTGAGTGACGTTGAAATGAACGTGCCATTAAGACGCATTGTTGTTGTATTGTACTGTACGTGTACGGCGACACGCACGATGATGTACCATTCGACTCTGATGTTTGATAGCCGTGTCTGACTGATTGCGTACGACGCACGCACACCGATGTCGTCATTCAAGATGCACGCTAGACGACGACGGCGGCGGCGGCGGTGGTCGTTTGTTTGGCGAATGTCTGTACACGTGTTTGTCTGTGTCCATCCGGTATGTATTTGTTTGTTTGAAAGTGTTTTGTGTGTCGGTGACGTGGTCCGATCCGTCGCCCCCTGAGTAACTGTCGATCGGCGCGATAGACCGGCGTCACGCAACTGAACCGAAGTCTTGGGCACACCCGTCATACTGTTGTACACCGTCGCGCTGAGAACGGTAACGAAAGGTTGACGTTGATCGGTCGAATGTCTGGGCAGAACGTGAGGAATGAGGCAAGAGTGCAAGGAGGGGGGGCAAAAGAGAGAGGAAGGGAAAAAGGGGAGAAACGCATTCGTAGAGCAACGGAACGTTCCCGTGTCGGAGGCGTATTGGAGCCGCACTGAAATGCGTTTAACGGCGGCGCGGCTGCAAGTGTCTGCCGTGGTGAACGTTACCTTTGACGGCTGCATTGGGCTTTGCCTTTGCTTTCGCTTTCGCTTTCGCGTTCGCTTTCGCTTTCCCGGATGTACGTAACGTTTGTTGATATGGTTCTGAGGAAGAGTGTATGACAGTGCCGTGCCGTCCATGTTCGTGTGCCCTCCCATTGTGTGTATGCTATTGTCTGTGTACTTGAATGATGTATGTAGGTGTTAGTGGACATGTTTTACCAGTGGGGGGAAATGGATCGTCGATAGTTGCCGTCACTCTGTCACGGTCGAGATGACGCACCCTCCGTACAGAAAGGTGTCGAGAAAGTGAGTGTGTGTGTGCGTCCGTGAATTGGCAGCGTTTGGAGGTGGGCGTGCCCTGCATGTGGCCCGGAAAAGGCTGTTCGTTAGGCGGTAGTGTTGTGTGGACAGGGGAGGGGCATGCGTAACGCTGCTGGCATGGCATTTCGGGAGATGGGAGGGGGCAAACGAGGAAACGAGGAGCGGCGGCCAAAGACGGGACGGGGAGGGGCGCGGTGTGGGTGGCTTGCGCCTGTGCTCGGCGTTGTGGTTTGTGCAAAAGAGGAGGAGAAAAACAATGTGAGTTGCCAGGGAGGGGAGCGGTGTTGTGTTGTGGTTGTCAGTGAACGTGGCGAGACGGACGGATGCGCGGAGGGGCGGGGGCGGCGCATTTCGCCGGTGCCGTGCCGTGCCGTGCCTGAAAGCCGCGTGGTCGCTGTGTTGTTGGTGGCGTGGGGGCGAGGAGAGTACCGTACGGGTGTGCTTGTGCGCCGGAAATGGCACACTGCGCCCGCCCGTCTTGGAGGCTGATGGCTGTGGTGTGGAAATGGGGCGCGGTGATGTTGAAGCACAGAAAAGAAACCAAGAAAACGGAAGGCGTGATGCGGCGGTGGTGGTGAGAGCGGGAAAAACAAAACAAAAGAAAAAAAACAACAAAAAAAAAGAAGGAAAAACAACAAGAAACAAAAAAGAAAACAAAAAGTCTATCAATATTAAAATGTAAATGGAAATGGACCCAGGTATAACCTCCCTGCACAAATAGCAGAGAGTCCGATGATAATAAAAATGTGCCAGAATGTTAACGTCCCTACAAAACAAACCCAACGATAATATTAATGAAAGAGTGAACCGTATGTAACATTGCAACAGACATAATGAAACCTGATAAATTGTATAAGGGCAGCAGCCGTTGACCTTTGGCCCTGTATTCAGAATAAAAAGAGCCAAAGATCGTTACCCCAATGAAAAAGACACTGAAACACGTATGTAACATAGTAGCGATGGCGAGACATTGTAGCATCTGTGACCAGAGAGTTTGCGCTGGACTGCGCGAGTGTTGCGAGCGGTTCTCAGTCAGTCAGTCAGTCTGTGTAGTTGAGGGCTGTACTCTGTCAGTAGTCGTCGCGTGCAGTACGCTAATAGTCGTCATGCAGAGCGGTCGGTCAGTAGTAGCAGCCGAGTGCGGTTGTGTGATGTAGGCGGTCGGCAACACTGGTCAAGATGGTGAATAAGGTATACTGTTAATTGATATAATCGTTAGATAATGAGAAATTGTATTTATTGTAATTATTCTCCAACAAGTTCCCCAATAATAATTTTTATTTCAAAAGCATTTTTCAAACATTTAATCTTTTATTGAACTAAAGAGTTCGTTCCACTTCTTTGAAGAAAAATGTCACTAAAATCACAAAGAAAGAGAATATTATTATTTGCAATGCAGTTCCTCCAAGCGCTGCGCAACAACCAGAGCAGAAATGTGACATCCATTTATTCGGAGGTAAGACTTTTAATTCTGATTGTTTTGCACAGGGCCAAAGACCGATATTTCGGTTTAATTGAAGTTTCTTGTCACTGAACGGACTTTTGTAAATGTTGTGTGAAGACTTTATATTTGAGTCAGATTGCGAATTGCACATTTTTGTTGCCATTTTCAATACCTCTCATTGTGGGCGAGGTTACAATTAGCGCAATGTCCATTAGCATCCGTAAATAACATTGTCCATTATTTTAAATATTGCTGGGAGGTTACAACACACACACACACAAAACAAAAAACAAAAAAAAACAAAAAATTGCATTTATATCCGCTCCTCAATTGTAGATACCCCTTACACAGCTGTGTGCAATGAATGAGTGCTGGCTGGTAATTAATTGCACTCCTTGGAGGGAAATGCCATAGGAAGTAGTCTTTAAAAAGTGAATGTTTTTCGTTAAGAGACAAAAGTTACTTTAGAAAAAAAGTAATAGTGGGGCTTTTGTTGTTGAACAAAATAAGTACAATGAACATACGTTATCAGATTTGCGCAATGCAGCGTCACACCACCTTTTGATTATAACACAATATACTATACATCGTCCCGAACCGTGACCAGAGTCGCGAGACGAGCAGAGCACGCCGCCGACGCCCGCTCAGTACAACCGTCCACCCGCTACTACTGTCGACCGACTACTACCTCTCCCGACTCGCGCTACAATATATATAACAACTGTTCCTGGCGACCCGGTGCGTGCAACTACTGTCGTCTGGCGCGGTCCAAGCGCCGACTAGCAGCGATAAAGAACTCTCTGGTCAGACAGAGATGCTGTCATGCCTCGCCATCGCTCTGGTAATGAATACATACGTGGTGCAGCGTGCGTACCACCGGAACACGCAGTGGCGGAGCCAAAGACTGTGTTGTCGAGGTCGAGTGCGAGTGGGAAGAGAGGCAGCGTCGGCACGGAGATGCAAGCGAGCGCGAGACGCACGGGGGCTGCGGCGTGGCGCGTTTGCGGTCGGCGCCTTTGGTGGCAACGGCCGGGACAAGCAGCGGTGTATGGTGTGGTGCGGGGCGGACAGGGGCGGCGGTGGACGGGGAGGAGGCGGCGCGACGACGGCATGGGGGCGAAAACGGGACGGGGGACGGCGGATGTTGAGAGGCGTCACGCGCGGACAGGACACAGACACAGAGACACACAGATTGGAAAGGGAGGGTGCGCGGTAGTAGTTGGGAATGTGCGTACCGTGCGGGATGGGAGTGGGCGAGGAACACGGTCGTGGCCCCTGTTTTGGGTGCGTGTGATGACGTCGGTGTGTTGTGGGAAGGGAAGGTGCTGTGGCGGCGGCGCGTAATGGGCGTAGGCCGAAAAGAGAAAGGAACGTGGGCAGTGTGTTGGCAAGCGTCGGTTCGACTGCGACGTTGATGGGCAGGGCAGGGCAAGGTTAATGGTGGTAGGAGTAGGCGTGTGGGCGCAAAAAATCTGCCGCTGCAGGCGGTGCCGTAACCGCCATGGCGGGAAGGAGAGAGGGCCAAAGAAAGAAAGAAAGAAAGAAGAAAACAAAAAAAAAAAAGGAGGGGGGGGGGGGCGAAAGTGGAGAGGCGGTGGTGTGAGAAGGGCGGGGGCGGAAGGAAGGCAGGAAGGACAAGAGGCGAGGCGACGGCTTGCTTTGTGTATCGGTCGGTCTCTGGCTATGCTTCGTTTTCTGCAGCAGGGTCGGTGCGCGGCGTGGCTCGCGGCAGTGGGAACGCCTGGTGGCTGGACGGCCAGCAATGCGGTTGGATGGGCGGCCACAGCACCGCACCTGTGCCCGAGGAGGAGACGCTGGCGGCGGGCCCTGCGGTGAGGCCGGCTCGGCTGGGGCTGTGGATGTGTAGGTGTGCGCCGCTGCTGCAACAACGAGTAAAACGCGAGAAGAAGGGATGGCGGTAGAGAGGAAAAAAAGAAAAAGGTCGTGTTGTGTTGATGCGCAGGCAGACGCGTACAGAGGGACGAGCCCGGTCTGCAGCAGGGTGTGGCCGTGCCGAGTGCAGAGCAGCGGCGGCTCGGTTCGGTTCGGCCCGGCCCGGCGGGCCGCGCTGTTGTCGCGGACGTGAGCGCCCCCTGGCGGGTGGCCGGAGGCGGCGCGGCGTGTTGGACGTGTGGCTGGTGGCAGTGCACAATTTGCGAGTGGCTGGCGGTGTGGTGTGGCGGTTGGCGCGTCGGGCGGCGGAGAGGTATGTGTTGCGGGCGCCCTTTGCTGCGCTGCGTCGTTGCGTGTGCCGTACAGGGCGGGCGCTTGTCGACTGTGTGGGCGGTGTGGCGAATTGGCGTGAAACGGCTGCCGAGAGGTGTGTGGTAGCGAGCCGGTCGGTGGTGTCAGTGCGAAGGGGAATGTGCGTGCGTTTGGCGGTTTCGGTGTGCTTTTTGCGGCGTGAGAGTGGGAATTAGTGGGGCCGGCTGTTGTGTTGGTTCCTTGTGTCTTGTGTCGCGTAGCTTGATGGCAACGTGGAAGGACGCCGGTTTCGTTTCGAGCCTTGCGTGTGGTTGTCGACGTTGACTGGTTGGCGTGTGCCGATGCACGTGCATGTGTGGGTCGCGAGTGCGTTTTTGGCTGGCTGTGTGTGTGTGTGTGTGTTTTGGGGGGGAAGGGGGAGGCGGTGGTGAAAGTGCAGTCGTTGCCACGGGCGTCGTCGGGTGGGGCTGGGGCTGTGCGTCGTGGCGGAAAGGTGGTAGGTTGCGGGAAGCGAGCCCGTCGTTGACGGTGTCGCGTGAGTTGTGAATCGAGTGGGGCGCGGGGCGCGGGACAGGAGCAGCGTGCCGCTGCGTCGTGGTCGTCAGCAGAGGCTGTGCGTGTGCTTGTCCTTTTTGTGGGCGGTTCGTGCGAGGCGTTTTTGTTTTGTGTTGCCCTAGTTGTTAGTTTATTTTGTTTGTGTTTGTTATTTTGAGACGACGACTGGTTGGTGGCGTGCGCGCGAAGTGGCGGTGTGCGCTTCCCGTGTCGTTTGTGTTGTTTGGTTTTTTTGTTTTTGTGTGTTTTTGTTTTTTTTTTTTTTTTTTTTTTTTTTTTTTTTGCACTGGGCCCCGGTGGGTGGGTGCGTGTGTGTCGATTGCCGGCTGGCGAAAGGTGCGCCATCGGCGGGGTGGGTCGCCGGCACAAGTAGAGGCGGCGGCGTTGTTGCTGTTGTTGTGTGGTGTTTGTTTTGTTCGGCTGTGTCGGCGAGCTGTGTTGCGGTGCGTGTGAATGGTGGTGCAAAAGTGCTGGCGTTGGGGCTGCGACTGCGACGGCGACGGCGGCGAGCCGCGGGCGCGCCATTGATAGTGATGTTGTGAACAGCGGCTGTGTACGGTAGTGGTGTTGTTGTAGCACGACGTGCATCCGGGCCGGCGCGGAAAGCGCAGTTGCGGGCGGTTGCCCTTCGGTGCCAGCCATGTCGCGTGAGCGGCGGGTTGCTCTGGTGTCGACACGTGGTGCTCTGGGTTGTTGTGTGGTGCCCTTTGGCCGGTGGGGGTGGTTCGCGTGTGTCTCGTTCGCGCTCGGTGTCTGGTCGTGGTCGTGCTGCTCCCCCGTCTGTCGGCGGTTTCCGACGTCGTCTGTACGTTTTTGTTCGTTTGCGGCGTGCCTGCCGACGTCGTCCCGTCGCGACCTTTCAACCGAAAGTGTGGCGCCCGAAGGTGAACGAACGTAACCCTGACCTCGGCGCTTTACGCTGAGCCGAGCGAACCGAACCGAACCTAACCTGTGGTGTGGCGAGGTGAGCTCAGCCTGTGAGCCCCTAACGTCTACGTAAGGTAAGCTGTCCGGCTCACGCCTCACGTTTTTGAACGCTTTTTTAACCTACGTTTGACGCTTCTTAACCTAGCACTGACCCCTTAACCTAACGTGTAACCTAACCTAACCTAACCTAACCTAACCTAACCTAACCTAACCTAACCTAACCTAACCTCTGACGCCTGACGTGTTTGAATGCTTAACCTAAGTTTGACGCTTAACCTAACCCAAGTCCCCTTAACCTAACCCACGTCCACCTAACCTAACCTAACCTAACGTAGACGTGTAAACGTAATGTGTAACGCGTAACGTGTAAGGTCGGCTGTCGTGTGTGCTTGACGGCAGATTGGGTTGGTCTGTAGATTCGGATTGCGGTTTGCCTCGGTCGAGGGGTTGGGTCGGAAGCGGCGAGGGGCGGCGGCGCCTGTTGCGCAGGCGGCGTCCGTTTGCGGCGGGCAATTGTTGAGAAACGGCTGTGAATGTTGGCGGGCGAGAGGAGGAGGACGGCGCGCGATGTGGCCCGACGGCTGCGGGCCGATCGGGAAACGGCGAGAGGGCGACGGAAGGCGATGGGGCGGCGGAGGCGCGTTTGCACGGCCGTCATCGCCGCACGCCTCGGCTTGTGTGGCTGTGGCGCCGGCCGCGCTGGCCGGGCTGCCGCGGCGACGGTGTGGGAGTTTTGCCGAAGGTTTGGCCATTGTGGCGGGTCGTCGGCTGGGGCTGTGGGGGCGGCATTTGGGCGGGGGCGGCGATTCTCGGCGGGCCGACCCAGGCTGTAGCGCGCGGTAGCTGCAGTTTGGCCGTGGTTTGCGGCGCTGCCGTGGCGACTGGTTGGCGACTGTGGTGTGGCTGTGTGTAGCCCCATCCTCGGTGGTTTGAAAGGCGCGGGCGGTTGTGGCGCAGGTTTGGGGCTGCTCCGCACAGGCTGTCGGACGTTGGGCGGTAGCAAGCGCCCATCCGCCAGTCGTATGTCCCAATAAGAGGAGAATAACACAGGATTTACCTGACGGCATTGCCTGCATTCGTCAGAGGAGAGAGATTGGGTTGAACTTTTTTATTTGTGGTATGGCAGCAGGGTATGCGGGATTATAAAAAGTGAATCATAGGGACGGAGCTGCAAGCAGCGTCCGCTTAGTGCACTCCCGGTTTCTCATCTGTCGAGGAGTGCAACAGGCCGCTGATAGCGGTCGCGAACATCTTGAGGAGCACCAATGTCTCGAATGAGGGGATTGGCAGAGGCATGCGACCGTCGGTAAAAACGGTCGGCAGTCTGCTGGATGCGGAGCATCACGTCCAATTCATCAGCTGCTTGGTGTAGGTAGCCATGTGGGAACTGCGGGTGGACATGGAAGACCCGCCGAAGAATCTTATTCTGTTGCGCCTGTAGACGCTGGATATGCGTGGGGGCTGCATTGCCCCAAGCCTCACATGCATAGTCAACAATCGGCCGAATAAATAATCGGAAGAGGAGGAGGCCATTCCGGATGGAGAGGTCAGACCCCTCATTAAGGAATGGGTACAGTGCGCCCATCCGCTGGTGGACTTTTGCACGGACGGCGTCGATATGCGGCTTCCAGAGTAGGCGATCGTCCATGATGACGCCCAGGTACCGGACGGTCTTCTGCCAGGGGAGGGCGGTCCCATAGAGTCGAAGTGGCGGGGCCGGCATCGTCGTCTTCCTCGTAAAGACGATGGCCTGCGTCTTCAGGGGGTTGAACCGGATGCGCCAGCGAGCTGCCCAGATCTCGAGGTCGTCGCATGCCTGCTGCAACCGGGAATGCATGGCGGCATGCCACCGGCTCCTGGTGTAGAGCATCGTATCGTCGGCGTAGACGGCTTTCTCCACTCGGGGCGACGTCGGAAGGTCCGAGGTAAATATAGTATAAAGGACGGGGCCCAGGACGGAGCCCTGCGGCACCCCGGCGACGATAGGTCTGGCAGTGGAGAGAGCCGCGTCAACGCGGACAGCGAAAGTGCGGTGCCGCAGGTACGATGCAATGAGGCGCACGTATGCCCGGGGAAACCCAAGGTGGGCCATCTTCCAAAGAAGGCCAGTGTGCCAAACACTGTCAAATGCCTTGGTGACATCAAGAAGAACCGCTCCACAGTATTCCCGGTTATTGAAGGCGCGAGTGATGTACTCCACAACACGTACAATCTGCTGGGTCGTGGAGTGGCCGCGGCGGAAGCCGAACTGTTCCGGGGGGAGGATTTCCCGAAGATCCAGGATGGCCCGGAGTCGCTGAAGAAGTAGCCGCTCAAACAGCTTGCTCATGTGTGGAAGCAAACTGATAGGCCGGTAGGATTTTGGGTCTTTCCGATCCTTGCCCGGCTTGGGAACAGCAATAACGATGGAGTGCTTCCACGCTGCAGGGTAGGTGCGAGTCCGCAGAACCCAATTGAAGATGGCAGTGAGACGAACAACTGCCAGGAGCGGCAGGTTCTTAAGGACCCGGCCAGTAATGTTATCAACACCTGGAGCCTTGGACGCCGGGAGAGCCCTGATGCCCGCACGGACTTCAGCCACGGAAATAGGCGGGATGTCGTCGTGGTCCTCCTCTTCGTCCCCATGGAGGATGGTCTGCACCTCGGTGTCAACCTGGGCGACGTGCAACTGGTCCACACCATCTTGAAGGGGGGTAAAATTCTCCTGAAAGATGTCCGCAAGGAGATTCGCCTTATCCGCATGTAGATAGGCCGTCCCAGTCCGTGTTGCAAGAGGGGGTATCCGTGTCCTGCGTTTCGTAAAAAAGCGGACCGCATTCCAGTGCATGGGGTCGGGGGTGAACGCCTGCAATTTCGCAGCCCAGCGTCGATTCTTATGCTGGACAATCGCCGCCTTGATGTCACGGCGCAGGCTG
Source organism: Schistocerca americana (assembly GCF_021461395.2). Taxonomy (NCBI): domain Eukaryota; kingdom Metazoa; phylum Arthropoda; class Insecta; order Orthoptera; family Acrididae; genus Schistocerca; species Schistocerca americana. The sequence goes on along the minus strand of NW_025726566.1, from coordinate 988,439 downwards.
TTGATTTGGCGCTTCAGCTGTGGGTCCCGGGTCACACGCCAATCCTTGCAGAGGCGGTTACGAGTGCGGATGTCCTGGAGGATTTCCGCCGGGAGAGCGGAAGATGCGAATGTGCTGGGGCGCTGGCGGGGTGTCGCTCCCTCCAGAGCGGCGGTGAGAGTATCAGCGAACTGGTCGACAGAGGCCTCGTGAACGCCGACGCCATCCACTTGTTGCTGCAGGGCTGCAGTAACTCGTCGCTGGAAGCAGGGCCAATCCGTGTGGTTGAAATTGAGGTGGCCCGGACTCTGCGCCGGGGCGACGTCCAGTTGAAAGAGAACGGGCAGATGGTCGGAGTTCAGTTCGTGAAGGACTTCAGCAGTCAGGAACTGATTAAGTCCCCGAGTAATGGCGATGTCAAGAATGTCGGGCCTCCCTCTGCTAGGATAACACGTCGGCTCCACGGGCCCACAGACATACGCGTTCACCTCTTCAGTGGCCTGGAGTAGAAGGCGCCCATTACGATTGGTGACCAATGAATTCCAGGCCGCATGTTTGCAATTAAGGTCACCTGCGATGAAATATTTGCCTGGAGTCCGTAGAAGGAGACGGGCATCATCGATGAGAAGCTGGCGGCGAGGGCTCCGGTAGACAGCCATAAACGTGACCGGTCCAGTGGCTGTTTCAACCTGGACAGCAGTGACTTCTATAGACCCAACGGCAGGCGGTTGAATTTCACAATGCGGGATGGAGGAGCGGATGAAGATCGCCGTGCCACCCCCCTGCGTCGGTCTGTCGGTCCGAAAGCATCGGTAATTTGCGATGTTGGAGCGGATGCCTGGTTTGAGAAACGTCTCATTCACCAGGCATATGTCCACGTCATGTTCAAACAAGAACTGCCGGAGCTCCTCAAGGTCGTAGGTGAGGTTGGCGGCGTTATAAGCCACGATGCGGAAATCATCCAAGCGGCGGCGTCTAGGCATGCTGGGCTACTGAAGTGTCTGCAGTAGGAGCCTGAAGGCTGCATGAGATCGTCGCCTCCACCGTGGCGGCGATGGTTGCAGGCAGGTTGACGATGGCATTGGTCAACTCGGTCACCATCGTGGTCAGATGCTGCAGCAGCTGGAAAACGTCGTGGAGCCCAACAGTAGGCACCGCAGTGGGTGAAGGAGAAGCTGGCTGGCGGTCCTGGCGCGGAAGAGGCGGCGGGACGTTTGGCACCTCGGCAGCTGCAGTAGCCCGTGGGTGGGAGACGCCCTTCAGTGCATCGGCCACTGTGACACCGGGCTGGATCCTCGCAGACCGGCGTTCCATGAGGGAGGGCCACGTACGGTTGTCATTGGCCGGCCGTGTGGGCGGCGGTTGGCGCCGCCGGCGGGTATCAGCACGTCGGGAAGGCGGGACGGGAGGAAGACCCCGCTGCCGACGGCTAGCCTCCTTATGCTTCGCGCAGGAACGAAAATTGGCAGGATGACTGCCTCCACACAGGCCACAGACGGGCGGCTCATCCTTGCTTCGTGGACAAAGGCGGCTGTCGTGGCCAGCACCACACTTGACGCACATAGGCGGCATAGTGCAGTGACGGGCCACGTGGTTGAACCCCTGGCACCGGAAGCATTGGACCGGGCCACGGGACTTCCGCAGACGTTCCACGGTGACGGAGAGGTCGTAAATCCTGGTGAGCTGGAATATTTCCCGATGCCGAGGAGTGTCCTGCAAGACGACGACGCGGTGGCCAGTAAGCTGATTGGTCCCGGGCATACGATGGTAATCCACCACCGTCGCGACGAAGCCGAGGTCCTCCAGTTCTTCCTTCAGTTCGTCATGGGTGAGAGACGCCGGAATGTGCTTCAACAGCGCCTTCAGAGTCGGCGGACGGACCGCTGGATAGGTATACATGGGGATACCCTCTCGCCCAACCATATCCATTACAGTCACATAATCCTCAGTACAGGAGAGGTTGAGTTTGAGGGTATCACCCCCTGTCTGCTTGGCAGTAAACGACTGCTTACAATGTTCCTTTAACCACGTGTGCAGTTGCTTGTAGGAGTTCTTAAACTGCAACACAATGGGCGGCACCTTCCGCTGCAGCTGAGGCTGGGACGGTTGCTGCTGCGCCCCCTGCTGTTGCTGTTGCTGCTGGGGCGGTGGAACGTCGTCCGCGCCGTCTTGGATGACGTCGTAGCGGTTAGACGTTGGCACCGCGTCCGCGTCAGGCCGCCGCTGCGGCTGCTTCGAGACCTTCTTCTTTGGTGGCTTCCGGAAACCGTCATCTGCCCCGGTGGCGGCGTCGCCGGTACGCTTACGACTATGCTGCTGGTGGCCGTCGTCATCTTCACCCGAAGAGTCATGAGTGCAATCCATACCGAGATCCAAAGTCCTTGCACAGGTCGTCAACAGATCGTTTTCACGGAGGCGTTGCCTGGTCATCATAGGTGGGGGGCCGGATGAGGCCGCCGACGAAGTATTCTCCGCCGGACGGCGATCCGCCACACCCTCAGCCGGAGTAGCGTCCGTAGACATAACGAGCTCTCGCGCGACACGTCCGCTCTCGTCGGAAGACTAACTCCGAATGGGTAGCAAGCGCGGGAGGCGCGGCGCGGCGGCGCGCAGAGTGGCGGCCGCTCTCTCGGCCGTCCGCGCCCGCCCGCGACACTGGCTGGGCCTTGTGATTCTCTGCTCTGCTGCTGTGCTGTGCTTGCGTGCCTGCCTGCCGTCCCGCTCGCTCTCGCTGTGTGTTACGCGCGTCGTCGAAATGGCAGATCAGGCGGCTACGAACGAGACTGCTGCGGCACCCGCCGCCACCGGCACTACGAAGAAGGCCAAGTCTGCGTCGTCTGCGAAGAAGCCGCGCGCCAAGCCTGCGCACCCGCGCACCTCTGAGATGGTGACGGCCGCCATCAAGAGTCTGAAGGAGCGCGGCGGGTCGTCGCTGCAGGCGATCAAGAAGTACATAGCCGCGCACTACAAGCTGGACGCGGAGAAGCTGGCGCCGTTTATCAAGAAGTACCTCAAGTCGGCCGTCGTGGCGGGCGAGCTGGTGCAGACGAAGGGGAAGGGCGCGTCCGGCTCGTTCAAGCTTGCCGGCGCCGGCGGCGGGGGGGCGGCCGAGGGCGGCAAGGCTCGTGCTGGCGGTGCCAAGAAGAAGCGCGCCGCTCCGGCCAGCAAGGAGAAGAAGGGCGCCCGTGCGGCCGGCGCAAAGAAGGCTGGTGGCGTGAAGGCGGCGACCGGTCGGAAGGCGGGCGCCGCCAAGAAGGCGTCTGCGGCGTCGGCCGCGCCCGCGGGTGCGAAGAAGGCGGCTGCGGCCAAGCCGGCCAAGGCCAAGTCGCCGTCGAAGGCGAAGAAGGCCGCCAAGGTTCCGACGAAGAAGCCGAAGGCGCCGCGCCCGAAGAAGGCGACGACGCCGTCTAAGGCGAAGGCTTCGCCCAAGAAGAAGAAGTAGAGTAGAGGAGAAAGAGATGGGAGAAAGGAAGGGTTTGGCGCTTGACTCCGTCGTCCCCACCCCCCGTCGTCGTCTAGTGGCGCGCAAGAGACGCGCGGCCCAAAACGGCCCTTCTCAGGGCCATCAAAGCACGTCGGGGAAGGTTTTGATTGTCGTGTTGCGTTTGGTGTGGGTGTCTGTCTGGCGTTTCTGTATGCCCGTGGGGATGCTGTTTGCGTGCCGTGGTGGTTGGATTGCGGGGGTCGGTGGCGGGTGTGGGCGGCGGTAGCGGTAAGCGGTGTTGTTGTTGTTGTTGTCGTGGTTGATTGTCGCCGTGTTTGTGGCGGCGGCCGACGGTTGGTTTTTCTGTCACGTTGTTTTGTTTGAATAAGTTGGTTGGCTTGCCTGCGTTCGTTCGTCTCGGATGTCTGTCTTGTCGAGTCGTGTCTGGTCTTTGTTTTGTTTTGTTCCTTTGTGTGTGTGTGTGTGTGTGTGTTATGTTTTGCAACGGGGGGCACGTTGAGATGTGGAAGGAGTCGGCGGGGATTTCGGTGGCGCGTAGAGCGAGCGAGCGCGCGCGCCTGCCTGGCCGTTGGCCGTCGGAGTGGAGTGCGGGTTTTTTTTGTTTTCGAAACGAAAGCGGCGGCCGGCCAGCCACCCGTGCGGTGTGACGTCGGCCGTTGGGTATTGTGCGCTTTGAGCGCCGGGGAGGGATGATGTGTGATTGTTGCGCGCTGCTAGCAGGCAGGCAGAGTGAGCGGGTGTGGCGGACGGACGGGAAGTGGTGGTTTTTTTTTGTTTTTGGGTTGCGGGGCGAGAGGCAGGCGACCGACAAAGTTTGCTCGCGACGGAGAGATGTTAGTGGCCCTGAAAAGGGCCGTTTTTGTTTGTGCGGTGCGGTGCGGTGCGGTGCCGCGGCGCGGTTTAGGCGCGCTCGCCGCGGATGCGGCGCGCGAGCTGGATGTCCTTGGGCATGATGGTGACGCGCTTGGCGTGGATTGCGCACAGGTTGGTGTCTTCGAAGAGGCCGACGAGGTAGGCCTCGCTGGCCTCCTGCAGGGCCATGACTGCGGAGCTCTGGAAGCGCAGGTCGGTCTTGAAGTCCTGGGCGATCTCGCGCACTAGGCGCTGGAATGGCAGCTTGCGGATGAGCAGCTCTGTGCTCTTCTGGTAGCGCCTGATTTCTCGCAGGGCGACGGTGCCCGGCCTGTAGCGGTGGGGCTTCTTGACGCCTCCGGTGGCGGGCGCGCTCTTCCTCGCCGCCTTGGTGGCGAGCTGTTTGCGCGGCGCCTTTCCGCCGGTGGACTTGCGGGCCGTTTGCTTTGTGCGGGCCGTGGCGGTAGCGGTAGCGGTAGCGGTAGCGGAGCGGCGTGCGTGGAGGTTAGGTGCGGCGCGGCGTCCGGTGCTGCCTTGACAACGGGCCCGCGCGCCTCCGTGCTGCGCTTATATGCCCTCGGTTGCGCGTGGTGGGGGGAGGGCGGGCCAGAGTCTATATAGGGGGGCGGCGGGCGCGCTGGGCGCAGACCGTAGCCGACTCGCCAGCCGCTGCAGCTGCTGTTTGTGCACGTTTTGCTTTGCCCGAGGAAGGAAGGATGACAGGCCGCGGCAAGGGAGGAAAGGGGCTCGGCAAGGGTGGCGCCAAGCGGCACCGCAAGGTGTTGCGCGACAACATCCAGGGCATCACGAAGCCCGCCATCCGCCGCCTGGCTCGCAGGGGCGGCGTGAAGCGCATCTCTGGTCTGATCTACGAGGAGACCCGCGGGGTGCTGAAGGTGTTCCTGGAGAACGTGATCCGCGACGCGGTGACGTACACTGAGCACGCCAAGCGCAAGACTGTGACGGCCATGGACGTGGTGTACGCCCTGAAGAGGCAGGGGCGCACCCTGTACGGTTTCGGCGGTTAGGCTGCGTCGCAGCGGGCGCTGGCCTTCCCGCGGCCGTGCTTGTGGGTGGGAGAGACTAGAAAACGGCCCTTTTCAGGGCCACCACACTGTTCGGAAGTTGAAAAGTGCGAAAGAGTCTGTGTTGTTGTTGCTGCGTGTGTGCGCTGTGTTGTTTGTTTGTTTCTTTCTTTCTTTCCGTTTGAGCGACGTGATGTGACTGGGAGGGGAGAAGGAAAGGAAACGTGTCATGTGGCTGGCTGTGTGTGGAGCTGCTTCGTTTGTGTGTTTGTTATTGTGTGTCTTTGTATCGATCGCGACGGAGATGGCGGGCTGTGTGTTGTTGTGCGAGAGGCGGTGATTATTTGCTTGCGTGGTTTGGCTCTGTGTGTTTGTTTGCGGCGGCGGCGTTGGGGTTTCCGAGGCAAGGCGTGTGGGCATAGGCGGCCGGATCAGCTGTTTCGTTCGTGTCGACGGCCGTTGCGCGCGGGAGTGGAGGGCGGTGTGTCGACACGCCTCCCTTTAACAATGGTCATTATTGCTGCCGTTGTCGGTTTGGAAGGCGACTGCGACCGTGCAAAATGTGTGTGTGTGTGTGTGTGTGTTTTGGGCCACACGGGCTGTGTGGACGACAAGATGGCGGACGTGCGCCGGCGGCGGCTGTGCTGTGACGGTGCAAAGTTAAAACAAAACAAGGTGCGGCGAGGACGACTGAAATTTTGCTTTGGACGTAGGTTTGTGTGGTGGCCCTGAAAAGGGCCGATTGTTGTGGGCCGAGCCGGCAAAGCGCGTTGCGTGCAGGGGAGCACGCGGCGGCTGCGATTGCCTGGCCTCCTTTAGGCCTTCTTCTCGGTCTTCTTTGGCAGCAGGACGGCCTGGATGTTGGGCAGGACACCACCCTGTGCGATGGTGACGCCCGACAGGAGCTTGTTGAGCTCCTCGTCGTTGCGGATGGCAAGCTGCAGGTGGCGCGGGATGATGCGCGTCTTCTTGTTGTCGCGGGCCGCGTTTCCGGCCAGCTCGAGCACCTCAGCCGCGAGGTACTCCATGACGGCGGCGAGGTAGACGGGCGCCCCGGCGCCGACGCGCTCTGCGTAGTTTCCCTTGCGCAGGAGGCGGTGGATTCTGCCGACCGGGAACTGGAGCCCAGCCCTGCTTGAGCGGGACTTTGACTTGCCCTTGACTTTGCCTCCCTTTCCGCGTCCGGACATGGCGATGGGCTAGCGACGGTGCACACGAAACGGAAACGAAAACGACCGGTGCGAGCGGCAGCGAGTCGAGCAGCGGAGTGCGTGCCGGCGCAGCCGGGGTGGGGGTGCTTTATGGGCTCGGGTGCGGCGGCCGGTTGCGCGCGCGCCCCATTGGTCGGCGGCCGCAACAGGGCGAGCTGGTAAAGGTGCGGCGGCGGCTGGCGGCGGGTGCCACTGTGTGGGGAGACGCTGACTAGAGCGGAGCGCTTGCTACTGGTGTTGCTGCTGCCGTACGTTGGTTCGAGATGCCGCCCAAGACTAGCGGGAAGGCCGCCAAGAAGGCTGGCAAGGCGCAGAAGAACATTTCGAAGGGCGACAAGAAGAAGAAGCGCAAGAGGAAGGAGAGCTATGCCATCTACATCTACAAGGTGCTGAAGCAGGTGCACCCTGACACGGGCATCTCGTCGAAGGCGATGAGCATCATGAACAGCTTCGTGAACGACATTTTCGAGCGCATTGCGGCCGAGGCTTCTCGCCTGGCGCACTACAACAAGCGCTCGACCATCACGTCCCGCGAGATCCAGACCGCTGTGCGGCTGTTGCTGCCTGGCGAGCTGGCCAAGCACGCCGTGAGCGAGGGCACGAAGGCGGTGACCAAGTACACGAGCTCCAAGTAAGGAGGTGGCTCTGGAATGGAAGGAAGGATGGAGAAGGCTCCTCCGTTGCGAGAGCGGCAAAACGGCCCTTTTCAGGGCCACCAACTTGCCTTTTGCGGGAAGGGCGGAATTGTTGTTGTTGTTTGTGTGTGTGGACGGCTGTGATGTATGTGTGCATTTTGATTGTGGGTGGGGGGGCGCGTCAAAGCGTGTTGCGCGGGGTACGGCCACGAGGTTGGTCGCCGTGGCGTGGAATGGTGGCACGCCTCGTTGGCGTGGTTTTTGACCCATTGGTGTTGTTGGGGTGTGTGTGTGTGTTACCCGTCTGCGAGGGGGGACAGTGCGATCGGCGACTTTTGTGTCACCGTAACGACGGCCGTTTGCGGGTTTGTTTTTTTGCACATCATACATGGCGAGGGTGAAATGTGAAATGTTTTTGTTTTGTTTTTTTGCCGCCCACTATTCCCTTTGCTGTACGCCGAGTTTGACAATGGTGCGACGTAACTGCAGCGTGGAGGTGTGTGAGTGACGTTGAAATGAACGTGCCATTAAGACGCATTGTTGTTGTATTGTACTGTACGTGTACGGCGACACGCACGATGATGTACCATTCGACTCTGATGTTTGATAGCCGTGTCTGACTGATTGCGTACGACGCACGCACACCGATGTCGTCATTCAAGATGCACGCTAGACGACGACGGCGGCGGCGGCGGTGGTCGTTTGTTTGGCGAATGTCTGTACACGTGTTTGTCTGTGTCCATCCGGTATGTATTTGTTTGTTTGAAAGTGTTTTGTGTGTCGGTGACGTGGTCCGATCCGTCGCCCCCTGAGTAACTGTCGATCGGCGCGATAGACCGGCGTCACGCAACTGAACCGAAGTCTTGGGCACACCCGTCATACTGTTGTACACCGTCGCGCTGAGAACGGTAACGAAAGGTTGACGTTGATCGGTCGAATGTCTGGGCAGAACGTGAGGAATGAGGCAAGAGTGCAAGGAGGGGGGGCAAAAGAGAGAGGAAGGGAAAAAGGGGAGAAACGCATTCGTAGAGCAACGGAACGTTCCCGTGTCGGAGGCGTATTGGAGCCGCACTGAAATGCGTTTAACGGCGGCGCGGCTGCAAGTGTCTGCCGTGGTGAACGTTACCTTTGACGGCTGCATTGGGCTTTGCCTTTGCTTTCGCTTTCGCTTTCGCGTTCGCTTTCGCTTTCCCGGATGTACGTAACGTTTGTTGATATGGTTCTGAGGAAGAGTGTATGACAGTGCCGTGCCGTCCATGTTCGTGTGCCCTCCCATTGTGTGTATGCTATTGTCTGTGTACTTGAATGATGTATGTAGGTGTTAGTGGACATGTTTTACCAGTGGGGGGAAATGGATCGTCGATAGTTGCCGTCACTCTGTCACGGTCGAGATGATGCACCCTCCGTACAGAAAGGTGTCGAGAAAGTGAGTGTGTGTGTGCGTCCGTGAATTGGCAGCGTTTGGAGGTGGGCGTGCCCTGCATGTGGCCCGGAAAAGGCTGTTCGTTAGGCGGTAGTGTTGTGTGGACAGGGGAGGGGCATGCGTAACGCTGCTGGCATGGCATTTCGGGAGATGGGAGGGGGCAAACGAGGAAACGAGGAGCGGCGGCCAAAGACGGGACGGGGAGGGGCGCGGTGTGGGTGGCTTGCGCCTGTGCTCGGCGTTGTGGTTTGTGCAAAAGAGGAGGAGAAAAACAATGTGAGTTGCCAGGGAGGGGAGCGGTGTTGTGTTGTGGTTGTCAGTGAACGTGGCGAGACGGACGGATGCGTGGAGGGGCGGGGGCGGCGCATTTCGCCGGTGCCGTGCCGTGCCGTGCCTGAAAGCCGCGTGGTCGCTGTGTTGTTGGTGGCGTGGGGGCGAGGAGAGTACCGTACGGGTGTGCTTGTGCGCCGGAAATGGCACACTGCGCCCGCCCGTCTTGGAGGCTGATGGCTGTGGTGTGGAAATGGGGCGCGGTGATGTTGAAGCACAGAAAAGAAACCAAGAAAACGGAAGGCGTGATGCGGCGGTGGTGGTGAGAGCGGGAAAAACAAAACAAAAGAAAAAAAACAACAAAAAAAAAGAAGGAAAAACAACAAGAAACAAAAAAGAAAACAAAAAGTCTATCAATATTAAAATGTAAATGGAAATGGACCCAGGTATAACCTCCCTGCACAAATAGCAGAGAGTCCGATGATAATGAAAATGTGCCAGAATGTTAACGTCCCTACAAAACAAACCCAACGATAATATTAATGAAAGAGTGAACCGTATGTAACATTGCAACAGACATAATGAAACCTGATAAATTGTATAAGGGCAGCAGCCGTTGACCTTTGGCCCTGTATTCAGAATAAAAAGAGCCAAAGATCGTTACCCCAATGAAAAAGACACTGAAACACGTATGTAACATAGTAGCGATGGCGAGACATTGTAGCATCTGTGACCAGAGAGTTTGCGCTGGACTGCGCGAGTGTTGCGAGCGGTTCTCAGTCAGTCAGTCAGTCTGTGTAGTTGAGGGCTGTACTCTGTCAGTAGTCGTCGCGTGCAGTACGCTAATAGTCGTCATGCAGAGCGGTCGGTCAGTAGTAGCAGCCGAGTGCGGTTGTGTGATGTAGGCGGTCGGCAACACTGGTCAAGATGGTGAATAAGGTATACTGTTAATTGATATAATCGTTAGATAATGAGAAATTGTATTTATTGTAATTATTCTCCAACAAGTTCCCCAATAATAATTTTTATTTCAAAAGCATTTTTCAAACATTTAATCTTTTATTGAACTAAAGAGTTCGTTCCACTTCTTTGAAGAAAAATGTCACTAAAATCACAAAGAAAGAGAATATTATTATTTGCAATGCAGTTCCTCCAAGCGCTGCGCAACAACCAGAGCAGAAATGTGACATCCATTTATTCGGAGGTAAGACTTTTAATTCTGATTGTTTTGCACAGGGCCAAAGACCGATATTTCGGTTTAATTGAAGTTTCTTGTCACTGAACGGACTTTTGTAAATGTTGTGTGAAGACTTTATATTTGAGTCAGATTGCGAATTGCACATTTTTGTTGCCATTTTCAATACCTCTCATTGTGGGCGAGGTTACAATTAGCGCAATGTCCATTAGCATCCGTAAATAACATTGTCCATTATTTTAAATATTGCTGGGAGGTTACAACACACACACACACAAAACAAAAAACAAAAAAAAACAAAAAATTGCATTTATATCCGCTCCTCAATTGTAGATACCCCTTACACAGCTGTGTGCAATGAATGAGTGCTGGCTGGTAATTAATTGCACTCCTTGGAGGGAAATGCCATAGGAAGTAGTCTTTAAAAAGTGAATGTTTTTCGTTAAGAGACAAAAGTTACTTTAGAAAAAAAGTAATAGTGGGGCTTTTGTTGTTGAACAAAATAAGTACAATGAACATACGTTATCAGATTTGCGCAATGCAGCGTCACACCACCTTTTGATTATAACACAATATACTATACATCGTCCCGAACCGTGACCAGAGTCGCGAGACGAGCAGAGCACGCCGCCGACGCCCGCTCAGTACAACCGTCCACCCGCTACTACTGTCGACCGACTACTACCTCTCCCGACTCGCGCTACAATATATATAACAACTGTTCCTGGCGACCCGGTGCGTGCAACTACTGTCGTCTGGCGCGGTCCAAGCGCCGACTAGCAGCGATAAAGAACTCTCTGGTCAGACAGAGATGCTGTCATGCCTCGCCATCGCTCTGGTAATGAATACATACGTGGTGCAGCGTGCGTACCACCGGAACACGCAGTGGCGGAGCCAAAGACTGTGTTGTCGAGGTCGAGTGCGAGTGGGAAGAGAGGCAGCGTCGGCACGGAGATGCAAGCGAGCGCGAGACGCACGGGGGCTGCGGCGTGGCGCGTTTGCGGTCGGCGCCTTTGGTGGCAACGGCCGGGACAAGCAGCGGTGTATGGTGTGGTGCGGGGCGGACAGGGGCGGCGGTGGACGGGGAGGAGGCGGCGCGACGACGGCATGGGGGCGAAAACGGGACGGGGGACGGCGGATGTTGAGAGGCGTCACGCGCGGACAGGACACAGACACAGAGACACACAGATTGGAAAGGGAGGGTGCGCGGTAGTAGTTGGGAATGTGCGTACCGTGCGGGATGGGAGTGGGCGAGGAACACGGTCGTGGCCCCTGTTTTGGGTGCGTGTGATGACGTCGGTGTGTTGTGGGAAGGGAAGGTGCTGTGGCGGCGGCGCGTAATGGGCGTAGGCCGAAAAGAGAAAGGAACGTGGGCAGTGTGTTGGCAAGCGTCGGTTCGACTGCGACGTTGATGGGCAGGGCAGGGCAAGGTTAATGGTGGTAGGAGTAGGCGTGTGGGCGCAAAAAATCTGCCGCTGCAGGCGGTGCCGTAACCGCCATGGCGGGAAGGAGAGAGGGCCAAAGAAAGAAAGAAAGAAAGAAGAAAACAAAAAAAAAAAAAGGAGGGGGGGGGGGCGAAAGTGGAGAGGCGGTGGTGTGAGAAGGGCGGGGGCGGAAGGAAGGCAGGAAGGACAAGAGGCGAGGCGACGGCTTGCTTTGTGTATCGGTCGGTCTCTGGCTATGCTTCGTTTTCTGCAGCAGGGTCGGTGCGCGGCGTGGCTCGCGGCAGTGGGAACGCCTGGTGGCTGGACGGCCAGCAATGCGGTTGGATGGGCGGCCACAGCACCGCACCTGTGCCCGAGGAGGAGACGCTGGCGGCGGGCCCTGAGGTGAGGCCGGCTCGGCTGGGGCTGTGGATGTGTAGGTGTGCGCCGCTGCTGCAACAACGAGTAAAACGCGAGAAGAAGGGATGGCGGTAGAGAGGAAAAAAAGAAAAAGGTCGTGTTGTGTTGATGCGCAGGCAGACGCGTACAGAGGGACGAGCCCGGTCTGCAGCAGGGTGTGGCCGTGCCGAGTGCAGAGCAGCGGCGGCTCGGTTCGGTTCGGCCCGGCCCGGCGGGCCGCGCTGTTGTCGCGGACGTGAGCGCCCCCTGGCGGGTGGCCGGAGGCGGCGCGGCGTGTTGGACGTGTGGCTGGTGGCAGTGCACAATTTGCGAGTGGCTGGCGGTGTGGTGTGGCGGTTGGCGCGTCGGGCGGCGGAGAGGTATGTGTTGCGGGCGCCCTTTGCTGCGCTGCGTCGTTGCGTGTGCCGTACAGGGCGGGCGCTTGTCGACTGTGTGGGCGGTGTGGCGAATTGGCGTGAAACGGCTGCCGAGAGGTGTGTGGTAGCGAGCCGGTCGGTGGTGTCAGTGCGAAGGGGAATGTGCGTGCGTTTGGCGGTTTCGGTGTGCTTTTTGCGGCGTGAGAGTGGGAATTAGTGGGGCCGGCTGTTGTGTTGGTTCCTTGTGTCTTGTGTCGCGTAGCTTGATGGCAACGTGGAAGGACGCCGGTTTCGTTTCGAGCCTTGCGTGTGGTTGTCGACGTTGACTGGTTGGCGTGTGCCGATGCACGTGCATGTGTGGGTCGCGAGTGCGTTTTTGGCTGGCTGTGTGTGTGTGTGTGTGTTTTGGGGGGGAAGGGGGAGGCGGTGGTGAAAGTGCAGTCGTTGCCACGGGCGTCGTCGGGTGGGGCTGGGGCTGTGCGTCGTGGCGGAAAGGTGGTAGGTTGCGGGAAGCGAGCCCGTCGTTGACGGTGTCGCGTGAGTTGTGAATCGAGTGGGGCGCGGGGCGCGGGACAGGAGCAGCGTGCCGCTGCGTCGTGGTCGTCAGCAGAGGCTGTGCGTGTGCTTGTCCTTTTTGTGGGCGGTTCGTGCGAGGCGTTTTTGTTTTGTGTTGCCCTAGTTGTTAGTTTATTTTGTTTGTGTTTGTTATTTTGAGACGACGACTGGTTGGTGGCGTGCGCGCGAAGTGGCGGTGTGCGCTTCCCGTGTCGTTTGTGTTGTTTGGTTTTTTTGTTTTTGTGTGTTTTTGTTTTTTTTTTTTTTTTTTTTTTTTTTTTTTTGCACTGGGCCCCGGTGGGTGGGTGCGTGTGTGTCGATTGCCGGCTGGCGAAAGGTGCGCCATCGGCGGGGTGGGTCGCCGGCACAAGTAGAGGCGGCGGCGTTGTTGCTGTTGTTGTGTGGTGTTTGTTTTGTTCGGCTGTGTCGGCGAGCTGTGTTGCGGTGCGTGTGAATGGTGGTGCAAAAGTGCTGGCGTTGGGGCTGCGACTGCGACGGCGACGGCGGCGAGCCGCGGGCGCGCCATTGATAGTGATGTTGTGAACAGCGGCTGTGTACGGTAGTGGTGTTGTTGTAGCACGACGTGCATCCGGGCCGGCGCGGAAAGCGCAGTTGCGGGCGGTTGCCCTTCGGTGCCAGCCATGTCGCGTGAGCGGCGGGTTGCTCTGGTGTCGACACGTGGTGCTCTGGGTTGTTGTGTGGTGCCCTTTGGCCGGTGGGGGTGGTTCGCGTGTGTCTCGTTCGCGCTCGGTGTCTGGTCGTGGTCGTGCTGCTCCCCCGTCTGTCGGCGGTTTCCGACGTCGTCTGTACGTTTTTGTTCGTTTGCGGCGTGCCTGCCGACGTCGTCCCGTCGCGACCTTTCAACCGAAAGTGTGGCGCCCGAAGGTGAACGAACGTAACCCTGACCTCGGCGCTTTACGCTGAGCCGAGCGAACCGAACCGAACCTAACCTGTGGTGTGGCGAGGTGAGCTCAGCCTGTGAGCCCCTAACGTCTACGTAAGGTAAGCTGTCCGGCTCACGCCTCACGTTTTTGAACGCTTTTTTAACCTACGTTTGACGCTTCTTAACCTAGCACTGACCCCTTAACCTAACGTGTAACCTAACCTAACCTAACCTAACCTAACCTAACCTAACCTAACCTAACCTAACCTAACCTCTGACGCCTGACGTGTTTGAATGCTTAACCTAAGTTTGACGCTTAACCTAACCCAAGTCCCCTTAACCTAACCCACGTCCACCTAACCTAACCTAACCTAACGTAGACGTGTAAACGTAATGTGTAACGCGTAACGTGTAAGGTCGGCTGTCGTGTGTGCTTGACGGCAGATTGGGTTGGTCTGTAGATTCGGATTGCGGTTTGCCTCGGTCGAGGGGTTGGGTCGGAAGCGGCGAGGGGCGGCGGCGCCTGTTGCGCAGGCGGCGTCCGTTTGCGGCGGGCAATTGTTGAGAAACGGCTGTGAATGTTGGCGGGCGAGAGGAGGAGGACGGCGCGCGATGTGGCCCGACGGCTGCGGGCCGATCGGGAAACGGCGGGAGGGCGACGGAAGGCGATGGGGCGGCGGAGGCGCGTTTGCACGGCCGTCATCGCCGCACGCCTCGGCTTGTGTGGCTGTGGCGCCGGCCGCGCTGGCCGGGCTGCCGCGGCGACGGTGTGGGAGTTTTGCCGAAGGTTTGGCCATTGTGGCGGGTCGTCGGCTGGGGCTGTGGGGGCGGCATTTGGGCGGGGGCGGCGATTCTCGGCGGGCCGACCCAGGCTGTAGCGCGCGGTAGCTGCAGTTTGGCCGTGGTTTGCGGCGCTGCCGTGGCGACTGGTTGGCGACTGTGGTGTGGCTGTGTGTAGCCCCATCCTCGGTGGTTTGAAAGGCGCGGGCGGTTGTGGCGCAGGTTTGGGGCTGCTCCGCACAGGCTGTCGGACGTTGGGCGGTAGCAAGCGCGGGAGGCGCGGCGCGGCGGCGCGCAGAGTGGCGGCCGCTCTCTCGGCCGTCCGCGCCCGCCCGCGACACTGGCTGGGCCTTGTGATTCTCTGCTCTGCTGCTGTGCTGTGCTTGCGTGCCTGCCTGCCGTCCCGCTCGCTCTCGCTGTGTGTTACGCGCGTCGTCGAAATGGCAGATCAGGCGGCTACGAACGAGACTGCTGCGGCACCCGCCGCCACCGGCACTACGAAGAAGGCCAAGTCTGCGTCGTCTGCGAAGAAGCCGCGCGCCAAGCCTGCGCACCCGCGCACCTCTGAGATGGTGACGGCCGCCATCAAGAGTCTGAAGGAGCGCGGCGGGTCGTCGCTGCAGGCGATCAAGAAGTACATAGCCGCGCACTACAAGCTGGACGCGGAGAAGCTGGCGCCGTTTATCAAGAAGTACCTCAAGTCGGCCGTCGTGGCGGGCGAGCTGGTGCAGACGAAGGGGAAGGGCGCGTCCGGCTCGTTCAAGCTTGCCGGCGCCGGCGGCGGGGGGGCGGCCGAGGGCGGCAAGGCTCGTGCTGGCGGTGCCAAGAAGAAGCGCGCCGCTCCGGCCAGCAAGGAGAAGAAGGGCGCCCGTGCGGCCGGCGCAAAGAAGGCTGGTGGCGTGAAGGCGGCGACCGGTCGGAAGGCGGGCGCCGCCAAGAAGGCGTCTGCGGCGTCGGCCGCGCCCGCGGGTGCGAAGAAGGCGGCTGCGGCCAAGCCGGCCAAGGCCAAGTCGCCGTCGAAGGCGAAGAAGGCCGCCAAGGTTCCGACGAAGAAGCCGAAGGCGCCGCGCCCGAAGAAGGCGACGACGCCGTCTAAGGCGAAGGCTTCGCCCAAGAAGAAGAAGTAGAGTAGAGGAGAAAGAGATGGGAGAAAGGAAGGGTTTGGCGCTTGACTCCGTCGTCCCCACCCCCCGTCGTCGTCTAGTGGCGCGCAAGAGACGCGCGGCCCAATACGGCCCTTCTCAGGGCCATCAAAGCACGTCGGGGAAGGTTTTGATTGTCGTGTTGCGTTTGGTGTGGGTGTCTGTCTGGCGTTTCTGTATGCCCGTGGGGATGCTGTTTGCGTGCCGTGGTGGTTGGATTGCGGGGGTCGGTGGCGGGTGTGGGCGGCGGTAGCGGTAAGCGGTGTTGTTGTTGTTGTCGTGGTTGATTGTCGCCGTGTTTGTGGCGGCGGCCGACGGTTGGTTTTTCTGTCACGTTGTTTTGTTTGAATACGTTGGTTGGCTTGCCTGCGTTCGTTCGTCTCGGATGTCTGTCTTGTCGAGTCGTGTCTGGTCTTTGTTTTGTTTTGTTCCTTTGTGTGTGTGTGTGTGTGTGTTATGTTTTGCAACGGGGGGCACGTTGAGATGTGGAAGGAGTCGGCGGGGATTTCGGTGGCGCGTAGAGCGAGCGAGCGCGCGCGCCTGCCTGGCCGTTGGCCGTCGGAGTGGAGTGCGGGTTTTTTTTGTTTTCGAAACGAAAGCGGCGGCCGGCCAGCCACCCGTGCGGTGTGACGTCGGCCGTTGGGTATTGTGCGCTTTGAGCGCCGGGGAGGGATGATGTGTGATTGTTGCGCGCTGCTAGCAGGCAGGCAGAGTGAGCGGGTGTGGCGGACGGACGGGAAGTGGTGGTTTTTTTTTGTTTTTGGGTTGCGGGGCGAGAGGCAGGCGACCGACAAAGTTTGCTCGCGACGGAGAGATGTTAGTGGCCCTGAAAAGGGCCGTTTTTGTTTGTGCGGTGCGGTGCGGTGCGGTGCCGCGGCGCGGTTTAGGCGCGCTCGCCGCGGATGCGGCGCGCGAGCTGGATGTCCTTGGGCATGATGGTGACGCGCTTGGCGTGGATTGCGCACAGGTTGGTGTCTTCGAAGAGGCCGACGAGGTAGGCCTCGCTGGCCTCCTGCAGGGCCATGACTGCGGAGCTCTGGAAGCGCAGGTCGGTCTTGAAGTCCTGGGCGATCTCGCGCACTAGGCGCTGGAATGGCAGCTTGCGGATGAGCAGCTCTGTGCTCTTCTGGTAGCGCCTGATTTCTCGCAGGGCGACGGTGCCCGGCCTGTAGCGGTGGGGCTTCTTGACGCCTCCGGTGGCGGGCGCGCTCTTCCTCGCCGCCTTGGTGGCGAGCTGTTTGCGCGGCGCCTTTCCGCCGGTGGACTTGCGGGCCGTTTGCTTTGTGCGGGCCATGGCGGTAGCGGTAGCGGTAGCGGTAGCGGAGCGGCGTGCGTGGAGGTTAGGTGCGGCGCGGCGTCCGGTGCTGCCTTGACAACGGGCCCGCGCGCCTCCGTGCTGCGCTTATATGCCCTCGGTTGCGCGTGGTGGGGGGAGGGCGGGCCAGAGTCTATATAGGGGGGCGGCGGGCGCGCTGGGCGCAGACCGTAGCCGACTCGCCAGCCGCTGCAGCTGCTGTTTGTGCACGTTTTGCTTTGCCCGAGGAAGGAAGGATGACAGGCCGCGGCAAGGGAGGAAAGGGGCTCGGCAAGGGTGGCGCCAAGCGGCACCGCAAGGTGTTGCGCGACAACATCCAGGGCATCACGAAGCCCGCCATCCGCCGCCTGGCTCGCAGGGGCGGCGTGAAGCGCATCTCTGGTCTGATCTACGAGGAGACCCGCGGGGTGCTGAAGGTGTTCCTGGAGAACGTGATCCGCGACGCGGTGACGTACACTGAGCACGCCAAGCGCAAGACTGTGACGGCCATGGACGTGGTGTACGCCCTGAAGAGGCAGGGGCGCACCCTGTACGGTTTCGGCGGTTAGGCTGCGTCGCAGCGGGCGCTGGCCTTCCCGCGGCCGTGCTTGTGGGTGGGAGAGACTAGAAAACGGCCCTTTTCAGGGCCACCACACTGTTCGGAAGTTGAAAAGTGCGAAAGAGTCTGTGTTGTTGTTGCTGCGTGTGTGCGCTGTGTTGTTTGTTTGTTTCTTTCTTTCTTTCCGTTTGAGCGACGTGATGTGACTGGAAGGGGAGAAGGAAAGGAAACGTGTCATGTGGCTGGCTGTGTGTGGAGCTGCTTCGTTTGTGTGTTTGTTATTGTGTGTCTTTGTATCGATCGCGACGGAGATGGCGGGCTGTGTGTTGTTGTGCGAGAGGCGGTGATTATTTGCTTGCGTGGTTTGGCTCTGTGTGTTTGTTTGCGGCGGCGGCGTTGGGGTTTCCGAGGCAAGGCGTGTGGGCATAGGCGGCCGGATCAGCTGTTTCGTTCGTGTCGACGGCCGTTGCGCGCGGGAGTGGAGGGCGGTGTGTCGACACGCCTCCCTTTAACAATGGTCATTATTGCTGCCGTTGTCGGTTTGGAAGGCGACTGCGACCGTGCAAAATGTGTGTGTGTGTTTTGGGCCACACGGGCTGTGTGGACGACAAGATGGCGGACGTGCGCCGGCGGCGGCTGTGCTGTGACGGTGCAAAGTTAAAACAAAACAAGGTGCGGCGAGGACGACTGAAATTTTGCTTTGGACGTAGGTTTGTGTGGTGGCCCTGAAAAGGGCCGATTGTTGTGGGCCGAGCCGGCAAAGCGCGTTGCGTGCAGGGGAGCACGCGGCGGCTGCGATTGCCTGGCCTCCTTTAGGCCTTCTTCTCGGTCTTCTTTGGCAGCAGGACGGCCTGGATGTTGGGCAGGACACCACCCTGTGCGATGGTGACGCCCGACAGGAGCTTGTTGAGCTCCTCGTCGTTGCGGATGGCAAGCTGCAGGTGGCGCGGGATGATGCGCGTCTTCTTGTTGTCGCGGGCCGCGTTTCCGGCCAGCTCGAGCACCTCAGCCGCGAGGTACTCCATGACGGCGGCGAGGTAGACGGGCGCCCCGGCGCCGACGCGCTCTGCGTAGTTTCCCTTGCGCAGGAGGCGGTGGATTCTGCCGACCGGGAACTGGAGCCCAGCCCTGCTTGAGCGGGACTTTGACTTGCCCTTGACTTTGCCTCCCTTTCCGCGTCCGGACATGGCGATGGGCTAGCGACGGTGCACACGAAACGGAAACGAAAACGACCGGTGCGAGCGGCAGCGAGTCGAGCAGCGGAGTGCGTGCCGGCGCAGCCGGGGTGGGGGTGCTTTATGGGCTCGGGTGCGGCGGCCGGTTGCGCGCGCGCCCCATTGGTCGGCGGCCGCAACAGGGCGAGCTGGTAAAGGTGCGGCGGCGGCTGGCGGCGGGTGCCACTGTGTGGGGAGACGCTGACTAGAGCGGAGCGCTTGCTACTGGTGTTGCTGCTGCCGTACGTTGGTTCGAGATGCCGCCCAAGACTAGCGGGAAGGCCGCCAAGAAGGCTGGCAAGGCGCAGAAGAACATTTCGAAGGGCGACAAGAAGAAGAAGCGCAAGAGGAAGGAGAGCTATGCCATCTACATCTACAAGGTGCTGAAGCAGGTGCACCCTGACACGGGCATCTCGTCGAAGGCGATGAGCATCATGAACAGCTTCGTGAACGACATTTTCGAGCGCATTGCGGCCGAGGCTTCTCGCCTGGCGCACTACAACAAGCGCTCGACCATCACGTCCCGCGAGATCCAGACCGCTGTGCGGCTGTTGCTGCCTGGCGAGCTGGCCAAGCACGCCGTGAGCGAGGGCACGAAGGCGGTGACCAAGTACACGAGCTCCAAGTAAGGAGGTGGCTCTGGAATGGAAGGAAGGATGGAGAAGGCTCCTCCGTTGCGAGAGCGGCAAAACGGCCCTTTTCAGGGCCACCAACTTGCCTTTTGCGGGAAGGGCGGAATTGTTGTTGTTGTTTGTGTGTGTGGACGGCTGTGATGTATGTGTGCATTTTGATTGTGGGTGGGGGGGCGCGTCAAAGCGTGTTGCGCGGGGTACGGCCACGAGGTTGGTCGCCGTGGCGTGGAATGGTGGCACGCCTCGTTGGCGTGGTTTTTGACCCATTGGTGTTGTTGGGGTGTGTGTGTGTGTTACCCGTCTGCGAGGGGGGACAGTGCGATCGGCGACTTTTGTGTCACCGTAACGACGGCCGTTTGCGGGTTTGTTTTTTTGCACATCATACATGGCGAGGGTGAAATGTGAAATGTTTTTGTTTGGTTTTTGTTTTGTTTTTTTGCCGCCCACTATTCCCTTTGCTGTACGCCGAGTTTGACAATGGTGCGACGTAACTGCAGCGTGGAGGTGTGTGAGTGACGTTGAAATGAACGTGCCATTAAGACGCATTGTTGTTGTATTGTACTGTACGTGTACGGCGACACGCACGATGATGTACCATTCGACTCTGATGTTTGATAGCCGTGTCTGACTGATTGCGTACGACGCACGCACACCGATGTCGTCATTCAAGATGCACGCTAGACGACGACGGCGGCGGCGGCGGTGGTCGTTTGTTTGGCGAATGTCTGTACACGTGTTTGTCTGTGTCCATCCGGTATGTATTTGTTTGTTTGAAAGTGTTTTGTGTGTCGGTGACGTGGTCCGATCCGTCGCCCCCTGAGTAACTGTCGATCGGCGCGATAGACCGGCGTCACGCAACTGAACCGAAGTCTTGGGCACACCCGTCATACTGTTGTACACCGTCGCGCTGAGAACGGTAACGAAAGGTTGACGTTGATCGGTCGAATGTCTGGGCAGAACGTGAGGAATGAGGCAAGAGTGCAAGGAGGGGGGGCAAAAGAGAGAGGAAGGGAAAAAGGGGAGAAACGCATTCGTAGAGCAACGGAACGTTCCCGTGTCGGAGGCGTATTGGAGCCGCACTGAAATGCGTTTAACGGCGGCGCGGCTGCAAGTGTCTGCCGTGGTGAACGTTACCTTTGACGGCTGCATTGGGCTTTGCCTTTGCTTTCGCTTTCGCTTTCGCGTTCGCTTTCGCTTTCCCGGATGTACGTAACGTTTGTTGATATGGTTCTGAGGAAGAGTGTATGACAGTGCCGTGCCGTCCATGTTCGTGTGCCCTCCCATTGTGTGTATGCTATTGTCTGTGTACTTGAATGATGTATGTAGGTGTTAGTGGACATGT
This sequence comes from Schistocerca americana, assembly GCF_021461395.2. Lineage (NCBI taxonomy): Eukaryota > Metazoa > Arthropoda > Insecta > Orthoptera > Acrididae > Schistocerca > Schistocerca americana. Next base: position 967,803 of record NW_025726566.1, on the reverse strand, counting down.
TTTACCAGTGGGGGGAAATGGATCGTCGATAGTTGCCGTCACTCTGTCACGGTCGAGATGACGCACCCTCCGTACAGAAAGGTGTCGAGAAAGTGAGTGTGTGTGTGCGTCCGTGAATTGGCAGCGTTTGGAGGTGGGCGTGCCCTGCATGTGGCCCGGAAAAGGCTGTTCGTTAGGCGGTAGTGTTGTGTGGACAGGGGAGGGGCATGCGTAACGCTGCTGGCATGGCATTTCGGGAGATGGGAGGGGGCAAACGAGGAAACGAGGAGCGGCGGCCAAAGACGGGACGGGGAGGGGCGCGGTGTGGGTGGCTTGCGCCTGTGCTCGGCGTTGTGGTTTGTGCAAAAGAGGAGGAGAAAAACAATGTGAGTTGCCAGGGAGGGGAGCGGTGTTGTGTTGTGGTTGTCGTGGTGTAGCCGCAGACGCGGCTGTCAGTGAACGTGGCGAGACGGACGGATGCGCGGAGGGGCGGGGGCGGCGCATTTCGCCGGTGCCGTGCCGTGCCGTGCCTGAAAGCCGCGTGGTCGCTGTGTTGTTGGTGGCGTGGGGGCGAGGAGAGTACCGTACGGGTGTGCTTGTGCGCCGGAAATGGCACACTGCGCCCGCCCGTCTTGGAGGCTGATGGCTGTGGTGTGGAAATGGGGCGCGGTGATGTTGAAGCACAGAAAAGAAACCAAGAAAACGGAAGGCGTGATGCGGCGGTGGTGGTGAGAGCGGGAAAAACAAAACAAAAGAAAAAAAACAACAAAAAAAAAGAAGGAAAAACAACAAGAAACAAAAAAGAAAACAAAAAGTCTATCAATATTAAAATGTAAATGGAAATGGACCCAGGTATAACCTCCCTGCACAAATAGCAGAGAGTCCGATGATAATAAAAATGTGCCAGAATGTTAACGTCCCTACAAAACAAACCCAACGATAATATTAATGAAAGAGTGAACCGTATGTAACATTGCAACAGACATAATGAAACCTGATAAATTGTATAAGGGCAGCAGCCGTTGACCTTTGGCCCTGTATTCAGAATAAAAAGAGCCAAAGATCGTTACCCCAATGAAAAAGACACTGAAACACGTATGTAACATAGTAGCGATGGCGAGACATTGTAGCATCTGTGACCAGAGAGTTTGCGCTGGACTGCGCGAGTGTTGCGAGCGGTTCTCAGTCAGTCAGTCAGTCTGTGTAGTTGAGGGCTGTACTCTGTCAGTAGTCGTCGCGTGCAGTACGCTAATAGTCGTCATGCAGAGCGGTCGGTCAGTAGTAGCAGCCGAGTGCGGTTGTGTGATGTAGGCGGTCGGCAACACTGGTCAAGATGGTGAATAAGGTATACTGTTAATTGATATAATCGTTAGATAATGAGAAATTGTATTTATTGTAATTATTCTCCAACAAGTTCCCCAATAATAATTTTTATTTCAAAAGCATTTTTCAAACATTTAATCTTTTATTGAACTAAAGAGTTCGTTCCACTTCTTTGAAGAAAAATGTCACTAAAATCACAAAGAAAGAGAATATTATTATTTGCAATGCAGTTCCTCCAAGCGCTGCGCAACAACCAGAGCAGAAATGTGACATCCATTTATTCGGAGGTAAGACTTTTAATTCTGATTGTTTTGCACAGGGCCAAAGACCGATATTTCGGTTTAATTGAAGTTTCTTGTCACTGAACGGACTTTTGTAAATGTTGTGTGAAGACTTTATATTTGAGTCAGATTGCGAATTGCACATTTTTGTTGCCATTTTCAATACCTCTCATTGTGGGCGAGGTTACAATTAGCGCAATGTCCATTAGCATCCGTAAATAACATTGTCCATTATTTTAAATATTGCTGGGAGGTTACAACACACACACACACAAAACAAAAAACAAAAAAAAACAAAAAATTGCATTTATATCCGCTCCTCAATTGTAGATACCCCTTACACAGCTGTGTGCAATGAATGAGTGCTGGCTGGTAATTAATTGCACTCCTTGGAGGGAAATGCCATAGGAAGTAGTCTTTAAAAAGTGAATGTTTTTCGTTAAGAGACAAAAGTTACTTTAGAAAAAAAGTAATAGTGGGGCTTTTGTTGTTGAACAAAATAAGTACAATGAACATACGTTATCAGATTTGCGCAATGCAGCGTCACACCACCTTTTGATTATAACACAATATACTATACATCGTCCCGAACCGTGACCAGAGTCGCGAGACGAGCAGAGCACGCCGCCGACGCCCGCTCAGTACAACCGTCCACCCGCTACTACTGTCGACCGACTACTACCTCTCCCGACTCGCGCTACAATATATATAACAACTGTTCCTGGCGACCCGGTGCGTGCAACTACTGTCGTCTGGCGCGGTCCAAGCGCCGACTAGCAGCGATAAAGAACTCTCTGGTCAGACAGAGATGCTGTCATGCCTCGCCATCGCTCTGGTAATGAATACATACGTGGTGCAGCGTGCGTACCACCGGAACACGCAGTGGCGGAGCCAAAGACTGTGTTGTCGAGGTCGAGTGCGAGTGGGAAGAGAGGCAGCGTCGGCACGGAGATGCAAGCGAGCGCGAGACGCACGGGGGCTGCGGCGTGGCGCGTTTGCGGTCGGCGCCTTTGGTGGCAACGGCCGGGACAAGCAGCGGTGTATGGTGTGGTGCGGGGCGGACAGGGGCGGCGGTGGACGGGGAGGAGGCGGCGCGACGACGGCATGGGGGCGAAAACGGGACGGGGGACGGCGGATGTTGAGAGGCGTCACGTGCGGACAGGACACAGACACAGAGACACACAGATTGGAAAGGGAGGGTGCGCGGTAGTAGTTGGGAATGTGCGTACCGTGCGGGATGGGAGTGGGCGAGGAACACGGTCGTGGCCCCTGTTTTGGGTGCGTGTGATGACGTCGGTGTGTTGTGGGAAGGGAAGGTGCTGTGGCGGCGGCGCGTAATGGGCGTAGGCCGAAAAGAGAAAGGAACGTGGGCAGTGTGTTGGCAAGCGTCGGTTCGACTGCGACGTTGATGGGCAGGGCAGGGCAAGGTTAATGGTGGTAGGAGTAGGCGTGTGGGCGCAAAAAATCTGCCGCTGCAGGCGGTGCCGTAACCGCCATGGCGGGAAGGAGAGAGGGCCAAAGAAAGAAAGAAAGAAAGAAGAAAACAAAAAAAAAAAAAGGAGGGGGGGGGGGCGAAAGTGGAGAGGCGGTGGTGTGAGAAGGGCGGGGGCGGAAGGAAGGCAGGAAGGACAAGAGGCGAGGCGACGGCTTGCTTTGTGTATCGGTCGGTCTCTGGCTATGCTTCGTTTTCTGCAGCAGGGTCGGTGCGCGGCGTGGCTCGCGGCAGTGGGAACGCCTGGTGGCTGGACGGCCAGCAATGCGGTTGGATGGGCGGCCACAGCACCGCACCTGTGCCCGAGGAGGAGACGCTGGCGGCGGGCCCTGAGGTGAGGCCGGCTCGGCTGGGGCTGTGGATGTGTAGGTGTGCGCCGCTGCTGCAACAACGAGTAAAACGCGAGAAGAAGGGATGGCGGTAGAGAGGAAAAAAAGAAAAAGGTCGTGTTGTGTTGATGCGCAGGCAGACGCGTACAGAGGGACGAGCCCGGTCTGCAGCAGGGTGTGGCCGTGCCGAGTGCAGAGCAGCGGCGGCTCGGTTCGGTTCGGCCCGGCCCGGCGGGCCGCGCTGTTGTCGCGGACGTGAGCGCCCCCTGGCGGGTGGCCGGAGGCGGCGCGGCGTGTTGGACGTGTGGCTGGTGGCAGTGCACAATTTGCGAGTGGCTGGCGGTGTGGTGTGGCGGTTGGCGCGTCGGGCGGCGGAGAGGTATGTGTTGCGGGCGCCCTTTGCTGCGCTGCGTCGTTGCGTGTGCCGTACAGGGCGGGCGCTTGTCGACTGTGTGGGCGGTGTGGCGAATTGGCGTGAAACGGCTGCCGAGAGGTGTGTGGTAGCGAGCCGGTCGGTGGTGTCAGTGCGAAGGGGAATGTGCGTGCGTTTGGCGGTTTCGGTGTGCTTTTTGCGGCGTGAGAGTGGGAATTAGTGGGGCCGGCTGTTGTGTTGGTTCCTTGTGTCTTGTGTCGCGTAGCTTGATGGCAACGTGGAAGGACGCCGGTTTCGTTTCGAGCCTTGCGTGTGGTTGTCGACGTTGACTGGTTGGCGTGTGCCGATGCACGTGCATGTGTGGGTCGCGAGTGCGTTTTTGGCTGGCTGTGTGTGTGTGTGTGTGTTTTGGGGGGGAAGGGGGAGGCGGTGGTGAAAGTGCAGTCGTTGCCACGGGCGTCGTCGGGTGGGGCTGGGGCTGTGCGTCGTGGCGGAAAGGTGGTAGGTTGCGGGAAGCGAGCCCGTCGTTGACGGTGTCGCGTGAGTTGTGAATCGAGTGGGGCGCGGGGCGCGGGACAGGAGCAGCGTGCCGCTGCGTCGTGGTCGTCAGCAGAGGCTGTGCGTGTGCTTGTCCTTTTTGTGGGCGGTTCGTGCGAGGCGTTTTTGTTTTGTGTTGCCCTAGTTGTTAGTTTATTTTGTTTGTGTTTGTTATTTTGAGACGACGACTGGTTGGTGGCGTGCGCGCGAAGTGGCGGTGTGCGCTTCCCGTGTCGTTTGTGTTGTTTGGTTTTTTTGTTTTTGTGTGTTTTTGTTTTTTTTTTTTTTTTTTTTTTTTTTTTTTTTTGCACTGGGCCCCGGTGGGTGGGTGCGTGTGTGTCGATTGCCGGCTGGCGAAAGGTGCGCCATCGGCGGGGTGGGTCGCCGGCACAAGTAGAGGCGGCGGCGTTGTTGCTGTTGTTGTGTGGTGTTTGTTTTGTTCGGCTGTGTCGGCGAGCTGTGTTGCGGTGCGTGTGAATGGTGGTGCAAAAGTGCTGGCGTTGGGGCTGCGACTGCGACGGCGACGGCGGCGAGCCGCGGGCGCGCCATTGATAGTGATGTTGTGAACAGCGGCTGTGTACGGTAGTGGTGTTGTTGTAGCACGACGTGCATCCGGGCCGGCGCGGAAAGCGCAGTTGCGGGCGGTTGCCCTTCGGTGCCAGCCATGTCGCGTGAGCGGCGGGTTGCTCTGGTGTCGACACGTGGTGCTCTGGGTTGTTGTGTGGTGCCCTTTGGCCGGTGGGGGTGGTTCGCGTGTGTCTCGTTCGCGCTCGGTGTCTGGTCGTGGTCGTGCTGCTCCCCCGTCTGTCGGCGGTTTCCGACGTCGTCTGTACGTTTTTGTTCGTTTGCGGCGTGCCTGCCGACGTCGTCCCGTCGCGACCTTTCAACCGAAAGTGTGGCGCCCGAAGGTGAACGAACGTAACCCTGACCTCGGCGCTTTACGCTGAGCCGAGCGAACCGAACCGAACCTAACCTGTGGTGTGGCGAGGTGAGCTCAGCCTGTGAGCCCCTAACGTCTACGTAAGGTAAGCTGTCCGGCTCACGCCTCACGTTTTTGAACGCTTTTTTAACCTACGTTTGACGCTTCTTAACCTAGCACTGACCCCTTAACCTAACGTGTAACCTAACCTAACCTAACCTAACCTAACCTAACCTAACCTAACCTAACCTAACCTCTGACGCCTGACGTGTTTGAATGCTTAACCTAAGTTTGACGCTTAACCTAACCCAAGTCCCCTTAACCTAACCCACGTCCACCTAACCTAACCTAACCTAACGTAGACGTGTAAACGTAATGTGTAACGCGTAACGTGTAAGGTCGGCTGTCGTGTGTGCTTGACGGCAGATTGGGTTGGTCTGTAGATTCGGATTGCGGTTTGCCTCGGTCGAGGGGTTGGGTCGGAAGCGGCGAGGGGCGGCGGCGCCTGTTGCGCAGGCGGCGTCCGTTTGCGGCGGGCAATTGTTGAGAAACGGCTGTGAATGTTGGCGGGCGAGAGGAGGAGGACGGCGCGCGATGTGGCCCGACGGCTGCGGGCCGATCGGGAAACGGCGGGAGGGCGACGGAAGGCGATGGGGCGGCGGAGGCGCGTTTGCACGGCCGTCATCGCCGCACGCCTCGGCTTGTGTGGCTGTGGCGCCGGCCGCGCTGGCCGGGCTGCCGCGGCGACGGTGTGGGAGTTTTGCCGAAGGTTTGGCCATTGTGGCGGGTCGTCGGCTGGGGCTGTGGGGGCGGCATTTGGGCGGGGGCGGCGATTCTCGGCGGGCCGACCCAGGCTGTAGCGCGCGGTAGCTGCAGTTTGGCCGTGGTTTGCGGCGCTGCCGTGGCGACTGGTTGGCGACTGTGGTGTGGCTGTGTGTAGCCCCATCCTCGGTGGTTTGAAAGGCGCGGGCGGTTGTGGCGCAGGTTTGGGGCTGCTCCGCACAGGCTGTCGGACGTTGGGCGGTAGCAAGCGCGGGAGGCGCGGCGCGGCGGCGCGCAGAGTGGCGGCCGCTCTCTCGGCCGTCCGCGCCCGCCCGCGACACTGGCTGGGCCTTGTGATTCTCTGCTCTGCTGCTGTGCTGTGCTTGCGTGCCTGCCTGCCGTCCCGCTCGCTCTCGCTGTGTGTTACGCGCGTCGTCGAAATGGCAGATCAGGCGGCTACGAACGAGACTGCTGCGGCACCCGCCGCCACCGGCACTACGAAGAAGGCCAAGTCTGCGTCGTCTGCGAAGAAGCCGCGCGCCAAGCCTGCGCACCCGCGCACCTCTGAGATGGTGACGGCCGCCATCAAGAGTCTGAAGGAGCGCGGCGGGTCGTCGCTGCAGGCGATCAAGAAGTACATAGCCGCGCACTACAAGCTGGACGCGGAGAAGCTGGCGCCGTTTATCAAGAAGTACCTCAAGTCGGCCGTCGTGGCGGGCGAGCTGGTGCAGACGAAGGGGAAGGGCGCGTCCGGCTCGTTCAAGCTTGCCGGCGCCGGCGGCGGGGGGGCGGCCGAGGGCGGCAAGGCTCGTGCTGGCGGTGCCAAGAAGAAGCGCGCCGCTCCGGCCAGCAAGGAGAAGAAGGGCGCCCGTGCGGCCGGCGCAAAGAAGGCTGGTGGCGTGAAGGCGGCGACCGGTCGGAAGGCGGGCGCCGCCAAGAAGGCGTCTGCGGCGTCGGCCGCGCCCGCGGGTGCGAAGAAGGCGGCTGCGGCCAAGCCGGCCAAGGCCAAGTCGCCGTCGAAGGCGAAGAAGGCCGCCAAGGTTCCGACGAAGAAGCCGAAGGCGCCGCGCCCGAAGAAGGCGACGACGCCGTCTAAGGCGAAGGCTTCGCCCAAGAAGAAGAAGTAGAGTAGAGGAGAAAGAGATGGGAGAAAGGAAGGGTTTGGCGCTTGACTCCGTCGTCCCCACCCCCCGTCGTCGTCTAGTGGCGCGCAAGAGACGCGCGGCCCAAAACGGCCCTTCTCAGGGCCATCAAAGCACGTCGGGGAAGGTTTTGATTGTCGTGTTGCGTTTGGTGTGGGTGTCTGTCTGGCGTTTCTGTATGCCCGTGGGGATGCTGTTTGCGTGCCGTGGTGGTTGGATTGCGGGGGTCGGTGGCGGGTGTGGGCGGCGGTAGCGGTAAGCGGTGTTGTTGTTGTTGTCGTGGTTGATTGTCGCCGTGTTTGTGGCGGCGGCCGACGGTTGGTTTTTCTGTCACGTTGTTTTGTTTGAATACGTTGGTTGGCTTGCCTGCGTTCGTTCGTCTCGGATGTCTGTCTTGTCGAGTCGTGTCTGGTCTTTGTTTTGTTTTGTTCCTTTGTGTGTGTGTGTGTGTGTGTTATGTTTTGCAACGGGGGGCACGTTGAGATGTGGAAGGAGTCGGCGGGGATTTCGGTGGCGCGTAGAGCGAGCGAGCGCGCGCGCCTGCCTGGCCGTTGGCCGTCGGAGTGGAGTGCGGGTTTTTTTTGTTTTCGAAACGAAAGCGGCGGCCGGCCAGCCACCCGTGCGGTGTGACGTCGGCCGTTGGGTATTGTGCGCTTTGAGCGCCGGGGAGGGATGATGTGTGATTGTTGCGCGCTGCTAGCAGGCAGGCAGAGTGAGCGGGTGTGGCGGACGGACGGGAAGTGGTGGTTTTTTTTTGTTTTTGGGTTGCGGGGCGAGAGGCAGGCGACCGACAAAGTTTGCTCGCGACGGAGAGATGTTAGTGGCCCTGAAAAGGGCCGTTTTTGTTTGTGCGGTGCGGTGCGGTGCGGTGCCGCGGCGCGGTTTAGGCGCGCTCGCCGCGGATGCGGCGCGCGAGCTGGATGTCCTTGGGCATGATGGTGACGCGCTTGGCGTGGATTGCGCACAGGTTGGTGTCTTCGAAGAGGCCGACGAGGTAGGCCTCGCTGGCCTCCTGCAGGGCCATGACTGCGGAGCTCTGGAAGCGCAGGTCGGTCTTGAAGTCCTGGGCGATCTCGCGCACTAGGCGCTGGAATGGCAGCTTGCGGATGAGCAGCTCTGTGCTCTTCTGGTAGCGCCTGATTTCTCGCAGGGCGACGGTGCCCGGCCTGTAGCGGTGGGGCTTCTTGACGCCTCCGGTGGCGGGCGCGCTCTTCCTCGCCGCCTTGGTGGCGAGCTGTTTGCGCGGCGCCTTTCCGCCGGTGGACTTGCGGGCCGTTTGCTTTGTGCGGGCCATGGCGGTAGCGGTAGCGGTAGCGGTAGCGGAGCGGCGTGCGTGGAGGTTAGGTGCGGCGCGGCGTCCGGTGCTGCCTTGACAACGGGCCCGCGCGCCTCCGTGCTGCGCTTATATGCCCTCGGTTGCGCGTGGTGGGGGGAGGGCGGGCCAGAGTCTATATAGGGGGGCGGCGGGCGCGCTGGGCGCAGACCGTAGCCGACTCGCCAGCCGCTGCAGCTGCTGTTTGTGCACGTTTTGCTTTGCCCGAGGAAGGAAGGATGACAGGCCGCGGCAAGGGAGGAAAGGGGCTCGGCAAGGGTGGCGCCAAGCGGCACCGCAAGGTGTTGCGCGACAACATCCAGGGCATCACGAAGCCCGCCATCCGCCGCCTGGCTCGCAGGGGCGGCGTGAAGCGCATCTCTGGTCTGATCTACGAGGAGACCCGCGGGGTGCTGAAGGTGTTCCTGGAGAACGTGATCCGCGACGCGGTGACGTACACTGAGCACGCCAAGCGCAAGACTGTGACGGCCATGGACGTGGTGTACGCCCTGAAGAGGCAGGGGCGCACCCTGTACGGTTTCGGCGGTTAGGCTGCGTCGCAGCGGGCGCTGGCCTTCCCGCGGCCGTGCTTGTGGGTGGGAGAGACTAGAAAACGGCCCTTTTCAGGGCCACCACACTGTTCGGAAGTTGAAAAGTGCGAAAGAGTCTGTGTTGTTGTTGCTGCGTGTGTGCGCTGTGTTGTTTGTTTGTTTGTTTCTTTCTTTCCGTTTGAGCGACGTGATGTGACTGGGAGGGGAGAAGGAAAGGAAACGTGTCATGTGGCTGGCTGTGTGTGGAGCTGCTTCGTTTGTGTGTTTGTTATTGTGTGTCTTTGTATCGATCGCGACGGAGATGGCGGGCTGTGTGTTGTTGTGCGAGAGGCGGTGATTATTTGCTTGCGTGGTTTGGCTCTGTGTGTTTGTTTGCGGCGGCGGCGTTGGGGTTTCCGAGGCAAGGCGTGTGGGCATAGGCGGCCGGATCAGCTGTTTCGTTCGTGTCGACGGCCGTTGCGCGCGGGAGTGGAGGGCGGTGTGTCGACACGCCTCCCTTTAACAATGGTCATTATTGCTGCCGTTGTCGGTTTGGAAGGCGACTGCGACTGCGTCCCGTCGCGACCTTTCAACCGAAAGTGTGGCGCCCGAAGGTGAACGAACGTAACCCTGACCTCGGCGCTTTACGCTGAGCCGAGCGAACCGAACCGAACCTAACCTGTGGTGTGGCGAGGTGAGCTCAGCCTGTGAGCCCCTAACGTCTACGTAAGGTAAGCTGTCCGGCTCACGCCTCACGTTTTTGAACGCTTTTTTAACCTACGTTTGACGCTTCTTAACCTAGCACTGACCCCTTAACCTAACGTGTAACCTAACCTAACCTAACCTAACCTAACCTAACCTAACCTAACCTAACCTAACCTCTGACGCCTGACGTGTTTGAATGCTTAACCTAAGTTTGACGCTTAACCTAACCCAAGTCCCCTTAACCTAACCCACGTCCACCTAACCTAACCTAACCTAACGTAGACGTGTAAACGTAATGTGTAACGCGTAACGTGTAAGGTCGGCTGTCGTGTGTGCTTGACGGCAGATTGGGTTGGTCTGTAGATTCGGATTGCGGTTTGCCTCGGTCGAGGGGTTGGGTCGGAAGCGGCGAGGGGCGGCGGCGCCTGTTGCGCAGGCGGCGTCCGTTTGCGGCGGGCAATTGTTGAGAAACGGCTGTGAATGTTGGCGGGCGAGAGGAGGAGGACGGCGCGCGATGTGGCCCGACGGCTGCGGGCCGATCGGGAAACGGCGGGAGGGCGACGGAAGGCGATGGGGCGGCGGAGGCGCGTTTGCACGGCCGTCATCGCCGCACGCCTCGGCTTGTGTGGCTGTGGCGCCGGCCGCGCTGGCCGGGCTGCCGCGGCGACGGTGTGGGAGTTTTGCCGAAGGTTTGGCCATTGTGGCGGGTCGTCGGCTGGGGCTGTGGGGGCGGCATTTGGGCGGGGGCGGCGATTCTCGGCGGGCCGACCCAGGCTGTAGCGCGCGGTAGCTGCAGTTTGGCCGTGGTTTGCGGCGCTGCCGTGGCGACTGGTTGGCGACTGTGGTGTGGCTGTGTGTAGCCCCATCCTCGGTGGTTTGAAAGGCGCGGGCGGTTGTGGCGCAGGTTTGGGGCTGCTCCGCACAGGCTGTCGGACGTTGGGCGGTAGCAAGCGCGGGAGGCGCGGCGCGGCGGCGCGCAGAGTGGCGGCCGCTCTCTCGGCCGTCCGCGCCCGCCCGCGACACTGGCTGGGCCTTGTGATTCTCTGCTCATTCGAGGGGGACGACCGGTCGAGTGCGGACGCGTTGCTGCCGCACGCTGCCGGACGATACTTCGAGCGCGCTACGCTTGCCGTAGCGGGGCAAAATTGTTGTGTGCGTTGCGCATGCGTAACGCAAGCGAAATTGTCGTGTGTGTGGGTGCGCACGCTTAGCGATTGCGCCGCATTATTGTCGTGTGGTGACGCGGGCCTGGTCCCTTTGTCGTGCAGCTGCCGCCGGTCTACTGGCGGCGCGGTGGCGGCGAGGGCCGTGGATTTCTTGTTCAATCGTCGTCTGATCTGCCTCCGTAGTGATTCGTTCAGACACTGCCGCAGGGCATCCTCCCTGCTCCCCCGAGAGTAGGGAAATTCCTACGTCAGGGCCCGTGGTGCTACCCGGTAACCCGCGCGTAGTCAATGTTAGGGCTGGCACTGCTCAGGGAAACCTAACGGTGCCAACGAGCGAGCAACCAGTGCCCCTTGGCAGTGCATGTCAGGCTTCTAGGACCGCTAGATCAGACATATTGGGTAAGCCCAAAGTCCCAGTCCGCTGCGGCACCCAGGCCCTGGGTACCCGCGGCCAATCCTCCACAAGCATAACCAAGGCAAAAACACGATTACAAGATACGGACGTAATGCCAGCACCTAAGCGTCCGGCCCCAAGCCGGCTCGCTGAGGAAAACGAGACCCCAAACAGCGATGACATGGAAGTAGGGGGGGAAACCGTTGTAGCCAACATCCCCACCTCAAACAGCTTCGCGCCGATCACTTCCGACGGCGTGGAAGCGGTCGAAGCGACGCCAGCCCGTCCCTCGACCTCTGGCGCGCAAGCGCAACAAAAACAGAGACGGGAGAAAGTGCCTCCCATTATTGCCACTATCCAAAATGGGACCATGAAACTGATAAAAGAGGTCGCCCCACAATTAAAAGGGGGACTCAACACGTCATGCAAAGGGTCGTCGGTGAAATTTCAGCCGTCGACACCTCCTGACTTCAGATTTCTTGTGGAGTATTTCACACAAAAGAAAATCCCCTTTCACACATTTCCGGTAACGGAAAAAAACGCATATAAGGCGGTGATTAAGGGTCTCCCGCGAGACACCGATCCCGCCGAAATAAAAGAACTGCTCATTGAGCGCAAGTACAAAGTTATTGAGGTAAAGCAGGAAACGCGCGCCTCTGACCCCAACAACCCCGGTGAGGGACGTAGAAAGCGTGCGCAATTCAAGGTGATCCTTCACCCAGACGAGAAGAATAGAGAGCTCTTAAGGACCGAGCTCTTCATGAATTGTAAAGTCACCATTGAAAAATACCAACAGCCTGAAGGCCCTGTACAGTGCCACCAATGCCAACAGCTGTTCCACACTGCGGAACAATGCCACCACCCCCCAAAATGCGTCAAGTGCGCCGGGCCGCACTTGACAAACGCGTGCAAAAAGAGCCGAAAGACCCCAGCAAAATGCGCGCTGTGCGAGGGCGATCACCCGGCGAACTACAGCCGCTGCCCCGCACGCATACAGCTAATGGCTACCCGTCCACCCCGGTCGGCAAACGGCGTGGCGCTGACGCGGGGCGCTTCTGCGGGGTCGGCGCAGCCTGCCTCTGCGGCCAAGGCGCCGACAGCTAGCTCTGCCGCCACCAGCAGTCGCGGAGCGACTGCGCCGGGGCGAGAGGCCTTTCCCTCGCTACCCCCACCACGCGCCCCGACGGCTGCCGCCGCCTGGCCACCCCCTCCACGCCACCAGCGCACTCAGGCGCCCGCGGCTGCCGCGCCGCCTCAGTGGGCTGCTGGCCAGCAACCAGGGACGCCGCTCGGCGTCTTTGACGAGCTGCGCCAACTGTTTGCGGGTTTCAGCCTAGCAAACTTAATGTACACAATTAGGGACACCATGGCGCGCGTGCGGGCGGCGCCTGATGGCCTCAGCAAATTCATGGCCCTCGCTGAGGGTGCTATGACATTATTTGAATCTTTTAATGGATCCCCCTAGATCCAGAAAAGTCACAATATTAAACTTTAACGCCAATGGCGTAAAACCTCAAAAACAGCTGCTAGAAGAATTTCTCGACCGGCATGACATCGATGTTGTGTGCCTGACAGAGACCCACCTTAAGCCCGAGGACCGCTTCTCCGTCCGTAACTATGTCATACATAGAGCCGACCGCGTAGGCCGCGCACGTGGCGGAGTGGCGATCCTCGTGAAAGGCAGGCGGTGCTTTCGCACCGTGGACTTACCTCAGACACCCAGCATCGAGGCGGCCGGCATAGAAATAAAAATCAGAAACTCAACATACATTGTAATTTCCGCGTACCACCCCCCAGCCACCACTATACTGCAACAGGACCTTCAGGCACTGCTCGGTACTGGCGATCGTGTAATTGTGGGGGGGGACCTCAACTCGAAGCATAGGGCCTTTGGCTGCCGCGCCGAGAACAGTAGTGGCGTGAGGTTGCATAGACTCGTCGAGAGGCGTGCCGCCCTCAGCGTCATCGCACCCGACGAGCCTACGCATATCCCTGCGGACCCGACAAAAAACCCGGATATCCTGGATATTTTTGTCGTTAAAAACTTTGCTCTCGATGCGACGGTCACTGTGCACCACGAGCTGAACTCCGATCATAATCCGGTCGTTCTGGACATAGCCAGTGTCGAAGACGATGCCGGGAGGATGGCAAGAACAGAAGTTATAACAAACTGGGACCGATATAAATACCTGGTGGGTGAGCACGTGGAGGAAATCCCGCAGATGGAGACAACAGGAGAAATTGACGACGCAATAGCGAACTTCACAGACGTCCTCCACGCCTGTGCTCGTGCTACTAGCGTCAGACTCACTACAGAGCCGGGCGCCAGGGACCTGCCCCCTGACATCTGGGACCTCATAGTCGCCAAACGCAGGCTGCGTAAGCAGTGGCAGCGTCACCGCGACCCCACTGACCGCCGCCTGCTGCGGAGGCTTGAGGACCAGGTGAAACTCCGACTGCAGGAGCACAGGAGCCGCTGCTGGGAGGAGATGTTACAAACCGCCGAAACAGAGAACAGTAAACGCAAGATCTGGCAAATAGCCCGGCAGCGGAAAGCCCCCACCAGAGAGAACAGGCCACTCCACGGCGAGAACGGACTAGCTTACGAAGACCAAGAAAAGGCGGAAATAATGGCAAAATCACTAGAGTCACAATTCCGAACTCACGTCATCGATGATGACGAGAGTGAGAGGCAGGAAAGAATAGTCATCGGACGAGTGACTCAGATAAGAAATTCGCGCCCAAACACAGAATTCGTGCCCGTTAACGAACCGACAATAAGTGCACTCATCAAGCGACAGGGAAACCACAAGGCTCCTGGCCCTGACCGCATCCGCACCCCACTCCTAAAGCACCTTCCGCCTCCCGCCATAACATTTCTGGTAAGCGTCTTCAACGCTTGCCTAAAACTCACCTACTTCCCCTCAGCGTGGAAAACTGCTAAGGTAATCACCCTCCCCAAACCTAACAAAAACCTTCTCCTACCTGAAAGTTACAGACCAATTTCCTTACTCACTGGCATGAGTAAAATCCTTGAGCTGCTTATACTCACAACCCTCCAGAAATTCCTTACTGACAACAACATCCTGTTGCCTGAGCAGTTTGGATTCCGCGCTGAGCACTCCACAGTCCAACAATGCCTGCGCTTGGTTGAACACGCTTGTCTGGCCAGGGCAAAGAGAGAATCCACAGGAGCAGTATTCCTGGACATAGAGAAAGCATTCGACCGCGTCTGGCACGATGGCCTAATATTTAAACTAGATCACATAGGGTGCCCAGAACATATAATAAAGATCATTGACTCATTTCTTGCGGAGCGTCACTTCTTCGTAAGAAATGGGACGGGATTGAGTCAGATGCGACCGATTGCGGCCGGAGTTCCCCAGGGTTCGGTTTTAGGTCCAGTCCTATACTCCATTTACACGAACGACATACCGAAGCAGGTCGGCGGGGAGATCGCTCTCTACGCCGACGACACAGCCATCTACAGGAGTAGCCGCAACCTTGAATTCATACGACGAAAGCTGCAAGCCCACCTCGACTCCATAACGCAGTGGTGCAATTTATGGAAAATTAAAATCAATCCAAACAAAACCCAGGCCATATACTTCACAACCAGGCTAAAACTCCCTGACCAGCAACTAACAATTGGGGGTCGGGACCTAGCCTGGCGAAATTGCATCACATATCTCGGGATGGAGATCGACAGCCGCCTCACATGGAGGCAACACATTAAGAAAGCGGCAAACAAAGGGTGCGCGCTCCTGTCCCAACTATACCCTCTTCTGAAGGGTGAAGGACTCACCTTGAAATGCAAAATGCTTCTCTGGCGCCAACTCATGCTTCCGGTCATCTTGTATGGTTCGGAAGTGTGGTCAATGGCGTCAGACACCTCACTCTTAAGGCTACAACGGCTACAAAATAAAACCTTCCGGGTAATCTCAGGTGCTGACAGATACGTCCGGAACACACATATCAGAGAATTCCTAGAACAGCCCACCATCTATTCCCTCATAAAGGAAAAATCTGCCAAACTTTATGAGAGAACACAAGCATCGCCCCATCACCTCATTCAAAATTTAGGCTGCGAACACCCAAACCTTCAACATAAGAGACCTAAATTAACCCTCACGCGCCACTTTAGGGACATTTAAAACACACAAACACACACCCAGAACAAACATTTACTCAAAAAAACACGCACACAAACCAAACCACCAACTTCATGAACCCTCTAGCGCATTCCTAGAAGTCAGACGGGCACAGCCCAGTGGTACTTCATTACAAAAGTGCAAACAGAAGGCATTCATTCTCTGCTCTGCTGCTGTGCTGTGCTTGCGTGCCTGCCTGCCGTCCCGCTCGCTCTCGCTGTGTGTTACGCGCGTCGTCGAAATGGCAGATCAGGCGGCTACGAACGAGACTGCTGCGGCACCCGCCGCCACCGGCACTACGAAGAAGGCCAAGTCTGCGTCGTCTGCGAAGAAGCCGCGCGCCAAGCCTGCGCACCCGCGCACCTCTGAGATGGTGACGGCCGCCATCAAGAGTCTGAAGGAGCGCGGCGGGTCGTCGCTGCAGGCGATCAAGAAGTACATAGCCGCGCACTACAAGCTGGACGCGGAGAAGCTGGCGCCGTTTATCAAGAAGTACCTCAAGTCGGCCGTCGTGGCGGGCGAGCTGGTGCAGACGAAGGGGAAGGGCGCGTCCGGCTCGTTCAAGCTTGCCGGCGCCGGCGGCGGGGGGGCGGCCGAGGGCGGCAAGGCTCGTGCTGGCGGTGCCAAGAAGAAGCGCGCCGCTCCGGCCAGCAAGGAGAAGAAGGGCGCCCGTGCGGCCGGCGCAAAGAAGGCTGGTGGCGTGAAGGCGGCGACCGGTCGGAAGGCGGGCGCCGCCAAGAAGGCGTCTGCGGCGTCGGCCGCGCCCGCGGGTGCGAAGAAGGCGGCTGCGGCCAAGCCGGCCAAGGCCAAGTCGCCGTCGAAGGCGAAGAAGGCCGCCAAGGTTCCGACGAAGAAGCCGAAGGCGCCGCGCCCGAAGAAGGCGACGACGCCGTCTAAGGCGAAGGCTTCGCCCAAGAAGAAGAAGTAGAGTAGAGGAGAAAGAGATGGGAGAAAGGAAGGGTTTGGCGCTTGACTCCGTCGTCCCCACCCCCCGTCGTCGTCTAGTGGCGCGCAAGAGACGCGCGGCCCAAAACGGCCCTTCTCAGGGCCATCAAAGCACGTCGGGGAAGGTTTTGATTGTCGTGTTGCGTTTGGTGTGGGTGTCTGTCTGGCGTTTCTGTATGCCCGTGGGGATGCTGTTTGCGTGCCGTGGTGGTTGGATTGCGGGGGTCGGTGGCGGGTGTGGGCGGCGGTAGCGGTAAGCGGTGTTGTTGTTGTTGTCGTGGTTGATTGTCGCCGTGTTTGTGGCGGCGGCCGACGGTTGGTTTTTCTGTCACGTTGTTTTGTTTGAATACGTTGGTTGGCTTGCCTGCGTTCGTTCGTCTCGGATGTCTGTCTTGTCGAGTCGTGTCTGGTCTTTGTTTTGTTTTGTTCCTTTGTGTGTGTGTGTGTGTGTGTTATGTTTTGCAACGGGGGGCACGTTGAGATGTGGAAGGAGTCGGCGGGGATTTCGGTGGCGCGTAGAGCGAGCGCGCGCGCCTGCCTGGCCGTTGGCCGTCGGAGTGGAGTGCGGGTTTTTTTTGTTTTCGAAACGAAAGCGGCGGCCGGCCAGCCACCCGTGCGGTGTGACGTCGGCCGTTGGGTATTGTGCGCTTTGAGCGCCGGGGAGGGATGATGTGTGATTGTTGCGCGCTGCTAGCAGGCAGGCAGAGTGAGCGGGTGTGGCGGACGGACGGGAAGTGGTGGTTTTTTTTTGTTTTTGGGTTGCGGGGCGAGAGGCAGGCGACCGACAAAGTTTGCTCGCGACGGAGAGATGTTAGTGGCCCTGAAAAGGGCCGTTTTTGTTTGTGCGGTGCGGTGCGGTGCGGTGCCGCGGCGCGGTTTAGGCGCGCTCGCCGCGGATGCGGCGCGCGAGCTGGATGTCCTTGGGCATGATGGTGACGCGCTTGGCGTGGATTGCGCACAGGTTGGTGTCTTCGAAGAGGCCGACGAGGTAGGCCTCGCTGGCCTCCTGCAGGGCCATGACTGCGGAGCTCTGGAAGCGCAGGTCGGTCTTGAAGTCCTGGGCGATCTCGCGCACTAGGCGCTGGAATGGCAGCTTGCGGATGAGCAGCTCTGTGCTCTTCTGGTAGCGCCTGATTTCTCGCAGGGCGACGGTGCCCGGCCTGTAGCGGTGGGGCTTCTTGACGCCTCCGGTGGCGGGCGCGCTCTTCCTCGCCGCCTTGGTGGCGAGCTGTTTGCGCGGCGCCTTTCCGCCGGTGGACTTGCGGGCCGTTTGCTTTGTGCGGGCCATGGCGGTAGCGGTAGCGGTAGCGGTAGCGGAGCGGCGTGCGTGGAGGTTAGGTGCGGCGCGGCGTCCGGTGCTGCCTTGACAACGGGCCCGCGCGCCTCCGTGCTGCGCTTATATGCCCTCGGTTGCGCGTGGTGGGGGGAGGGCGGGCCAGAGTCTATATAGGGGGGCGGCGGGCGCGCTGGGCGCGCGGCCCCCCGGCCAGAGCGGCCTGAGCTGGCGAGGCGAGCGCATCGCTGCTGTTGCGCGCTTCGCTTACTCGGCCGTTGAGAGCTCGTGAAGAGGTTTTCTGTGCTGTGGGCGCTGCGGAGAGCAAATTGTCGTGCGTTGTTTTGACAACGCGTGCAAATTGTCGTGTTCCGCGCCTCGCAGCATGGGAAAGAAGGGTGCGCAGAGGAAACCTGCCGCTACGAAGGGTCCTTCGGTTGTGCGACTCTCTGAGTCTGCCGACCGTGCAAGGAACTCCTGTGAAGACGAGTCGCGGCCTGTCCCCCCTTTGTACGTCAAGTGCAAAGGCGGGTGGACAGCGCTGTTCGACACCATGACGAAATGCGCTCGGAACGAGGTGGTCTACGAGTCTGTCGATACAGACTCGCTGATCTGCGTTCGAGCCGCAAACGTGGCCGACCACAGGGCGATCAAGGTCGCAGTGGCCGACCACATCGTCGACGCGCCGCCGGCGCGTGAGAAGGCACCTTCCGTAGGAAGGATGAAGACGACTAAGGCACTCATCAGGGGGTTGCCTTGGTGCTGTGACGAGGCAGCGGTCCGGGAAGGGCTGCTGCGAGCCGGGTTTGGTAATGCAGCCGCAAGGTTGCACAACCGGACCAACAGGAAGAGGGCGCCGCTCTATGCCGTGACCGTGCAAACGGTCGACGGCGGGAGCGACATCTTCGACTTGCGGAAGTTGCTGGGCTTCCCGGTTACGACGGAGGCTCTCCCGACCGCCATGGATCCTCAGCCCCAGTGCTTCAGGTGCCAGGGCGAGGGCCATGTTGCGAAGTACTGCCGCAACGCGGCGCGGTGCGTCAAGTGCTCAGGTGAGCACGACAGCCGCGCCTGCGACCGCGGCAGCAACGCTCTGCCGACTTGTGTCCGGTGTGGCGGCCCGCACGTCGCCAGTTGGCGCGGTTGCGCGGCTTTCTCTAGCCGCAGCCGTGCCGGGGGCGGCGAAGCGGCCGCGGCCGCACCGACGCAGCAGCAGAAGAGAAGACGACGTCGGAAACGGCGTAGGGCGGAGAACAGCCCGGTGCAGCTGAGGGACGGCGCAGCAGCAGATCCACCTGCCAGGGGCGGGGACGGCCGCTCGGAAACGGGCCGCCAGGACGCAGCTCGCCCTCCCGCGAAGAGATGTGACCTCGAGCTCGGCATCGCCGTGAAGGAGGCCACAGCAGCCCTCAAAGCCGTAATGGCGGTGGAGAGGGCTGCCTTCGCAGCCGCCGTGGCTGCAGAGAAGGAAGAGGCCTTGAGGCAACTGCGTGCAGTCTTCGCCCAAGGCCTCAGTGCAGTCGTACCTGCGAACACTCCTGCGACCTCGCAGAAGGACGTTCGCGCGCCTGTCCCAGCGGTTGCCCCAGCAGCACCGCAGGTGAAAGGTGCAAAGAAGAAAACCGCCAGGGCAGTCTTCATCGCGCAAGCGTCGCCGCGCTGCCGCGCCGAACTTTTGTGTTACAGGGAGTAAGCCACTGCGGCCGGCCCAGGAGACAACGAGGGAGCCCAGCCGCGGCACCGGACTGACCCAGCGAACGACCACGCAGTACATAGGTAACGTTGCACGATACCTCACGCTAACCCCCCTCACCTTGCATGCTCTGTCGCAGCTAGCAAACCGCTACTGCTCTTACTTCCCGTCCTACTGTCGCAGAGGTTTTTTTCCCTTGGCGCTGGCCTTGGCACTTTTTTTCCTCTGCTCTTACAACCGCTACCCTTCGATCGCTTTCGACCACTACTATCTCCTGATGGACCATGTTAATGAGTAGCCTTACCCAGACGCATGGATAACATCACAGCCTGCATCCTGTGACGCCTTGATTCAAAACTAACATGCATACGGAGGTGACAGTAGAACTTTTGTGTTGGTCACCACGTTGGTGCGGGCGTGGAGGGGCCCCATCCTTTAATAAAAGCGCTGGGCGCAGACCGTAGCCGACTCGCCAGCCGCTGCAGCTGCTGTTTGTGCACGTTTTGCTTTGCCCGAGGAAGGAAGGATGACAGGCCGCGGCAAGGGAGGAAAGGGGCTCGGCAAGGGTGGCGCCAAGCGGCACCGCAAGGTGTTGCGCGACAACATCCAGGGCATCACGAAGCCCGCCATCCGCCGCCTGGCTCGCAGGGGCGGCGTGAAGCGCATCTCTGGTCTGATCTACGAGGAGACCCGCGGGGTGCTGAAGGTGTTCCTGGAGAACGTGATCCGCGACGCGGTGACGTACACTGAGCACGCCAAGCGCAAGACTGTGACGGCCATGGACGTGGTGTACGCCCTGAAGAGGCAGGGGCGCACCCTGTACGGTTTCGGCGGTTAGGCTGCGTCGCAGCGGGCGCTGGCCTTCCCGCGGCCGTGCTTGTGGGTGGGAGAGACTAGAAAACGGCCCTTTTCAGGGCCACCACACTGTTCGGAAGTTGAAAAGTGCGAAAGAGTCTGTGTTGTTGTTGCTGCGTGTGTGCGCTGTGTTGTTTGTTTGTTTCTTTCTTTCTTTCCGTTTGAGCGACGTGATGTGACTGGGAGGGGAGAAGGAAAGGAAACGTGTCATGTGGCTGGCTGTGTGTGGAGCTGCTTCGTTTGTGTGTTTGTTATTGTGTGTCTTTGTATCGATCGCGACGGAGATGGCGGGCTGTGTGTTGTTGTGCGAGAGGCGGTGATTATTTGCTTGCGTGGTTTGGCTCTGTGTGTTTGTTTGCGGCGGCGGCGTTGGGGTTTCCGAGGCAAGGCGTGTGGGCATAGGCGGCCGGATCAGCTGTTTCGTTCGTGTCGACGGCCGTTGCGCGCGGGAGTGGAGGGCGGTGTGTCGACACGCCTCCCTTTAACAATGGTCATTATTGCTGCCGTTGTCGGTTTGGAAGGCGACTGCGACCGTGCAAAATGTGTGTGTGTGTGTGTGTGTTTTGGGCCACACGGGCTGTGTGGACGACAAGATGGCGGACGTGCGCCGGCGGCGGCTGTGCTGTGACGGTGCAAAGTTAAAACAAAACAAGGTGCGGCGAGGACGACTGAAATTTTGCTTTGGACGTAGGTTTGTGTGGTGGCCCTGAAAAGGGCCGATTGTTGTGGGCCGAGCCGGCAAAGCGCGTTGCGTGCAGGGGAGCACGCGGCGGCTGCGATTGCCTGGCCTCCTTTAGGCCTTCTTCTCGGTCTTCTTTGGCAGCAGGACGGCCTGGATGTTGGGCAGGACACCACCCTGTGCGATGGTGACGCCCGACAGGAGCTTGTTGAGCTCCTCGTCGTTGCGGATGGCAAGCTGCAGGTGGCGCGGGATGATGCGCGTCTTCTTGTTGTCGCGGGCCGCGTTTCCGGCCAGCTCGAGCACCTCAGCCGCGAGGTACTCCATGACGGCGGCGAGGTAGACGGGCGCCCCGGCGCCGACGCGCTCTGCGTAGTTTCCCTTGCGCAGGAGGCGGTGGATTCTGCCGACCGGGAACTGGAGCCCAGCCCTGCTTGAGCGGGACTTTGACTTGCCCTTGACTTTGCCTCCCTTTCCGCGTCCGGACATGGCGATGGGCTAGCGACGGTGCACACGAAACGGAAACGAAAACGACCGGTGCGAGCGGCAGCGAGTCGAGCAGCGGAGTGCGTGCCGGCGCAGCCGGGGTGGGGGTGCTTTATGGGCTCGGGTGCGGCGGCCGGTTGCGCGCGCGCCCCATTGGTCGGCGGCCGCAACAGGGCGAGCTGGTAAAGGTGCGGCGGCGGCTGGCGGCGGGTGCCACTGTGTGGGGAGACGCTGACTAGAGCGGAGCGCTTGCTACTGGTGTTGCTGCTGCCGTACGTTGGTTCGAGATGCCGCCCAAGACTAGCGGGAAGGCCGCCAAGAAGGCTGGCAAGGCGCAGAAGAACATTTCGAAGGGCGACAAGAAGAAGAAGCGCAAGAGGAAGGAGAGCTATGCCATCTACATCTACAAGGTGCTGAAGCAGGTGCACCCTGACACGGGCATCTCGTCGAAGGCGATGAGCATCATGAACAGCTTCGTGAACGACATTTTCGAGCGCATTGCGGCCGAGGCTTCTCGCCTGGCGCACTACAACAAGCGCTCGACCATCACGTCCCGCGAGATCCAGACCGCTGTGCGGCTGTTGCTGCCTGGCGAGCTGGCCAAGCACGCCGTGAGCGAGGGCACGAAGGCGGTGACCAAGTACACGAGCTCCAAGTAAGGAGGTGGCTCTGGAATGGAAGGAAGGATGGAGAAGGCTCCTCCGTTGCGAGAGCGGCAAAACGGCCCTTTTCAGGGCCACCAACTTGCCTTTTGCGGGAAGGGCGGAATTGTTGTTGTTGTTTGTGTGTGTGGACGGCTGTGATGTATGTGTGCATTTTGATTGTGGGTGGGGGGGCGCGTCAAAGCGTGTTGCGCGGGGTACGGCCACGAGGTTGGTCGCCGTGGCGTGGAATGGTGGCACGCCTCGTTGGCGTGGTTTTTGACCCATTGGTGTTGTTGGGGTGTGTGTGTGTGTTACCCGTCTGCGAGGGGGGACAGTGCGATCGGCGACTTTTGTGTCACCGTAACGACGGCCGTTTGCGGGTTTGTTTTTTTGCACATCATACATGGCGAGGGTGAAATGTGAAATGTTTTTGTTTGGTTTTTGTTTTGTTTTTTTGCCGCCCACTATTCCCTTTGCTGTACGCCGAGTTTGACAATGGTGCGACGTAACTGCAGCGTGGAGGTGTGTGAGTGACGTTGAAATGAACGTGCCATTAAGACGCATTGTTGTTGTATTGTACTGTACGTGTACGGCGACACGCACGATGATGTACCATTCGACTCTGATGTTTGATAGCCGTGTCTGACTGATTGCGTACGACGCACGCACACCGATGTCGTCATTCAAGATGCACGCTAGACGACGACGGCGGCGGCGGCGGTGGTCGTTTGTTTGGCGAATGTCTGTACACGTGTTTGTCTGTGTCCATCCGGTATGTATTTGTTTGTTTGAAAGTGTTTTGTGTGTCGGTGACGTGGTCCGATCCGTCGCCCCCTGAGTAACTGTCGATCGGCGCGATAGACCGGCGTCACGCAACTGAACCGAAGTCTTGGGCACACCCGTCATACTGTTGTACACCGTCGCGCTGAGAACGGTAACGAAAGGTTGACGTTGATCGGTCGAATGTCTGGGCAGAACGTGAGGAATGAGGCAAGAGTGCAAGGAGGGGGGGCAAAAGAGAGAGGAAGGGAAAAAGGGGAGAAACGCATTCGTAGAGCAACGGAACGTTCCCGTGTCGGAGGCGTATTGGAGCCGCACTGAAATGCGTTTAACGGCGGCGCGGCTGCAAGTGTCTGCCGTGGTGAACGTTACCTTTGACGGCTGCATTGGGCTTTGCCTTTGCTTTCGCTTTCGCTTTCGCGTTCGCTTTCGCTTTCCCGGATGTACGTAACGTTTGTTGATATGGTTCTGAGGAAGAGTGTATGACAGTGCCGTGCCGTCCATGTTCGTGTGCCCTCCCATTGTGTGTATGCTATTGTCTGTGTACTTGAATGATGTATGTAGGTGTTAGTGGACATGTTTTACCAGTGGGGGGAAATGGATCGTCGATAGTTGCCGTCACTCTGTCACGGTCGAGATGACGCACCCTCCGTACAGAAAGGTGTCGAGAAAGTGAGTGTGTGTGTGCGTCCGTGAATTGGCAGCGTTTGGAGGTGGGCGTGCCCTGCATGTGGCCCGGAAAAGGCTGTTCGTTAGGCGGTAGTGTTGTGTGGACAGGGGAGGGGCATGCGTAACGCTGCTGGCATGGCATTTCGGGAGATGGGAGGGGGCAAACGAGGAAACGAGGAGCGGCGGCCAAAGACGGGACGGGGAGGGGCGCGGTGTGGGTGGCTTGCGCCTGTGCTCGGCGTTGTGGTTTGTGCAAAAGAGGAGGAGAAAAACAATGTGAGTTGCCAGGGAGGGGAGCGGTGTTGTGTTGTGGTTGTCGTGGTGTAGCCGCAGACGCGGCTGTCAGTGAACGTGGCGAGACGGACGGATGCGCGGAGGGGCGGGGGCGGCGCATTTCGCCGGTGCCGTGCCGTGCCGTGCCTGAAAGCCGCGTGGTCGCTGTGTTGTTGGTGGCGTGGGGGCGAGGAGAGTACCGTACGGGTGTGCTTGTGCGCCGGAAATGGCACACTGCGCCCGCCCGTCTTGGAGGCTGATGGCTGTGGTGTGGAAATGGGGCGCGGTGATGTTGAAGCACAGAAAAGAAACCAAGAAAACGGAAGGCGTGATGCGGCGGTGGTGGTGAGAGCGGGAAAAACAAAACAAAAGAAAAAAAACAACAAAAAAAAAGAAGGAAAAACAACAAGAAACAAAAAAGAAAACAAAAAGTCTATCAATATTAAAATGTAAATGGAAATGGACCCAGGTATAACCTCCCTGCACAAATAGCAGAGAGTCCGATGATAATAAAAATGTGCCAGAATGTTAACGTCCCTACAAAACAAACCCAACGACAATATTAATGAAAGAGTGAACCGTATGTAACATTGCAACAGACATAATGAAACCTGATAAATTGTATAAGGGCAGCAGCCGTTGACCTTTGGCCCTGTATTCAGAATAAAAAGAGCCAAAGATCGTTACCCCAATGAAAAAGACACTGAAACACGTATGTAACATAGTAGCGATGGCGAGACATTGTAGCATCTGTGACCAGAGAGTTTGCGCTGGACTGCGCGAGTGTTGCGAGCGGTTCTCAGTCAGTCAGTCAGTCTGTGTAGTTGAGGGCTGTACTCTGTCAGTAGTCGTCGCGTGCAGTACGCTAATAGTCGTCATGCAGAGCGGTCGGTCAGTAGTAGCAGCCGAGTGCGGTTGTGTGATGTAGGCGGTCGGCAACACTGGTCAAGATGGTGAATAAGGTATACTGTTAATTGATATAATCGTTAGATAATGAGAAATTGTATTTATTGTAATTATTCTCCAACAAGTTCCCCAATAATAATTTTTATTTCAAAAGCATTTTTCAAACATTTAATCTTTTATTGAACTAAAGAGTTCGTTCCACTTCTTTGAAGAAAAATGTCACTAAAATCACAAAGAAAGAGAATATTATTATTTGCAATGCAGTTCCTCCAAGCGCTGCGCAACAACCAGAGCAGAAATGTGACATCCATTTATTCGGAGGTAAGACTTTTAATTCTGATTGTTTTGCACAGGGCCAAAGACCGATATTTCGGTTTAATTGAAGTTTCTTGTCACTGAACGGACTTTTGTAAATGTTGTGTGAAGACTTTATATTTGAGTCAGATTGCGAATTGCACATTTTTGTTGCCATTTTCAATACCTCTCATTGTGGGCGAGGTTACAATTAGCGCAATGTCCATTAGCATCCGTAAATAACATTGTCCATTATTTTAAATATTGCTGGGAGGTTACAACACACACACACACAAAACAAAAAACAAAAAAAAACAAAAAATTGCATTTATATCCGCTCCTCAATTGTAGATACCCCTTACACAGCTGTGTGCAATGAATGAGTGCTGGCTGGTAATTAATTGCACTCCTTGGAGGGAAATGCCATAGGAAGTAGTCTTTAAAAAGTGAATGTTTTTCGTTAAGAGACAAAAGTTACTTTAGAAAAAAAGTAATAGTGGGGCTTTTGTTGTTGAACAAAATAAGTACAATGAACATACGTTATCAGATTTGCGCAATGCAGCGTCACACCACCTTTTGATTATAACACAATATACTATACATCGTCCCGAACCGTGACCAGAGTCGCGAGACGAGCAGAGCACGCCGCCGACGCCCGCTCAGTACAACCGTCCACCCGCTACTACTGTCGACCGACTACTACCTCTCCCGACTCGCGCTACAATATATATAACAACTGTTCCTGGCGACCCGGTGCGTGCAACTACTGTCGTCTGGCGCGGTCCAAGCGCCGACTAGCAGCGATAAAGAACTCTCTGGTCAGACAGAGATGCTGTCATGCCTCGCCATCGCTCTGGTAATGAATACATACGTGGTGCAGCGTGCGTACCACCGGAACACGCAGTGGCGGAGCCAAAGACTGTGTTGTCGAGGTCGAGTGCGAGTGGGAAGAGAGGCAGCGTCGGCACGGAGATGCAAGCGAGCGCGAGACGCACGGGGGCTGCGGCGTGGCGCGTTTGCGGTCGGCGCCTTTGGTGGCAACGGCCGGGACAAGCAGCGGTGTATGGTGTGGTGCGGGGCGGACAGGGGCGGCGGTGGACGGGGAGGAGGCGGCGCGACGACGGCATGGGGGCGAAAACGGGACGGGGGACGGCGGATGTTGAGAGGCGTCACGCGCGGACAGGACACAGACACAGAGACACACAGATTGGAAAGGGAGGGTGCGCGGTAGTAGTTGGGAATGTGCGTACCGTGCGGGATGGGAGTGGGCGAGGAACACGGTCGTGGCCCCTGTTTTGGGTGCGTGTGATGACGTCGGTGTGTTGTGGGAAGGGAAGGTGCTGTGGCGGCGGCGCGTAATGGGCGTAGGCCGAAAAGAGAAAGGAACGTGGGCAGTGTGTTGGCAAGCGTCGGTTCGACTGCGACGTTGATGGGCAGGGCAGGGCAAGGTTAATGGTGGTAGGAGTAGGCGTGTGGGCGCAAAAAATCTGCCGCTGCAGGCGGTGCCGTAACCGCCGTGGCGGGAAGGAGAGAGGGCCAAAGAAAGAAAGAAAGAAAGAAGAAAACAAAAAAAAAAAAGGAGGGGGGGGGGGCGAAAGTGGAGAGGCGGTGGTGTGAGAAGGGCGGGGGCGGAAGGAAGGCAGGAAGGACAAGAGGCGAGGCGACGGCTTGCTTTGTGTATCGGTCGGTCTCTGGCTATGCTTCGTTTTCTGCAGCAGGGTCGGTGCGCGGCGTGGCTCGCGGCAGTGGGAACGCCTGGTGGCTGGACGGCCAGCAATGCGGTTGGATGGGCGGCCACAGCACCGCACCTGTGCCCGAGGAGGAGACGCTGGCGGCGGGCCCTGAGGTGAGGCCGGCTCGGCTGGGGCTGTGGATGTGTAGGTGTGCGCCGCTGCTGCAACAACGAGTAAAACGCGAGAAGAAGGGATGGCGGTAGAGAGGAAAAAAAGAAAAAGGTCGTGTTGTGTTGATGCGCAGGCAGACGCGTACAGAGGGACGAGCCCGGTCTGCAGCAGGGTGTGGCCGTGCCGAGTGCAGAGCAGCGGCGGCTCGGTTCGGTTCGGCCCGGCCCGGCGGGCCGCGCTGTTGTCGCGGACGTGAGCGCCCCCTGGCGGGTGGCCGGAGGCGGCGCGGCGTGTTGGACGTGTGGCTGGTGGCAGTGCACAATTTGCGAGTGGCTGGCGGTGTGGTGTGGCGGTTGGCGCGTCGGGCGGCGGAGAGGTATGTGTTGCGGGCGCCCTTTGCTGCGCTGCGTCGTTGCGTGTGCCGTACAGGGCGGGCGCTTGTCGACTGTGTGGGCGGTGTGGCGAATTGGCGTGAAACGGCTGCCGAGAGGTGTGTGGTAGCGAGCCGGTCGGTGGTGTCAGTGCGAAGGGGAATGTGCGTGCGTTTGGCGGTTTCGGTGTGCTTTTTGCGGCGTGAGAGTGGGAATTAGTGGGGCCGGCTGTTGTGTTGGTTCCTTGTGTCTTGTGTCGCGTAGCTTGATGGCAACGTGGAAGGACGCCGGTTTCGTTTCGAGCCTTGCGTGTGGTTGTCGACGTTGACTGGTTGGCGTGTGCCGATGCACGTG
This sequence comes from Schistocerca americana, assembly GCF_021461395.2. NCBI lineage: Eukaryota > Metazoa > Arthropoda > Insecta > Orthoptera > Acrididae > Schistocerca > Schistocerca americana. Next base: position 940,342 of record NW_025726566.1, on the reverse strand, counting down.
CATGTGTGGGTCGCGAGTGCGTTTTTGGCTGGCTGTGTGTGTGTGTGTGTGTTTTGGGGGGGAAGGGGGAGGCGGTGGTGAAAGTGCAGTCGTTGCCACGGGCGTCGTCGGGTGGGGCTGGGGCTGTGCGTCGTGGCGGAAAGGTGGTAGGTTGCGGGAAGCGAGCCCGTCGTTGACGGTGTCGCGTGAGTTGTGAATCGAGTGGGGCGCGGGGCGCGGGACAGGAGCAGCGTGCCGCTGCGTCGTGGTCGTCAGCAGAGGCTGTGCGTGTGCTTGTCCTTTTTGTGGGCGGTTCGTGCGAGGCGTTTTTGTTTTGTGTTGCCCTAGTTGTTAGTTTATTTTGTTTGTGTTTGTTATTTTGAGACGACGACTGGTTGGTGGCGTGCGCGCGAAGTGGCGGTGTGCGCTTCCCGTGTCGTTTGTGTTGTTTGGTTTTTTTGTTTTTGTGTGTTTTTGTTTTTTTTTTTTTTTTTTTTTTTTTTTTTTGCACTGGGCCCCGGTGGGTGGGTGCGTGTGTGTCGATTGCCGGCTGGCGAAAGGTGCGCCATCGGCGGGGTGGGTCGCCGGCACAAGTAGAGGCGGCGGCGTTGTTGCTGTTGTTGTGTGGTGTTTGTTTTGTTCGGCTGTGTCGGCGAGCTGTGTTGCGGTGCGTGTGAATGGTGGTGCAAAAGTGCTGGCGTTGGGGCTGCGACTGCGACGGCGACGGCGGCGAGCCGCGGGCGCGCCATTGATAGTGATGTTGTGAACAGCGGCTGTGTACGGTAGTGGTGTTGTTGTAGCACGACGTGCATCCGGGCCGGCGCGGAAAGCGCAGTTGCGGGCGGTTGCCCTTCGGTGCCAGCCATGTCGCGTGAGCGGCGGGTTGCTCTGGTGTCGACACGTGGTGCTCTGGGTTGTTGTGTGGTGCCCTTTGGCCGGTGGGGGTGGTTCGCGTGTGTCTCGTTCGCGCTCGGTGTCTGGTCGTGGTCGTGCTGCTCCCCCGTCTGTCGGCGGTTTCCGACGTCGTCTGTACGTTTTTGTTCGTTTGCGGCGTGCCTGCCGACGTCGTCCCGTCGCGACCTTTCAACCGAAAGTGTGGCGCCCGAAGGTGAACGAACGTAACCCTGACCTCGGCGCTTTACGCTGAGCCGAGCGAACCGAACCGAACCTAACCTGTGGTGTGGCGAGGTGAGCTCAGCCTGTGAGCCCCTAACGTCTACGTAAGGTAAGCTGTCCGGCTCACGCCTCACGTTTTTGAACGCTTTTTTAACCTACGTTTGACGCTTCTTAACCTAGCACTGACCCCTTAACCTAACGTGTAACCTAACCTAACCTAACCTAACCTAACCTAACCTAACCTAACCTAACCTAACCTCTGACGCCTGACGTGTTTGAATGCTTAACCTAAGTTTGACGCTTAACCTAACCCAAGTCCCCTTAACCTAACCCACGTCCACCTAACCTAACCTAACCTAACGTAGACGTGTAAACGTAATGTGTAACGCGTAACGTGTAAGGTCGGCTGTCGTGTGTGCTTGACGGCAGATTGGGTTGGTCTGTAGATTCGGATTGCGGTTTGCCTCGGTCGAGGGGTTGGGTCGGAAGCGGCGAGGGGCGGCGGCGCCTGTTGCGCAGGCGGCGTCCGTTTGCGGCGGGCAATTGTTGAGAAACGGCTGTGAATGTTGGCGGGCGAGAGGAGGAGGACGGCGCGCGATGTGGCCCGACGGCTGCGGGCCGATCGGGAAACGGCGGGAGGGCGACGGAAGGCGATGGGGCGGCGGAGGCGCGTTTGCACGGCCGTCATCGCCGCACGCCTCGGCTTGTGTGGCTGTGGCGCCGGCCGCGCTGGCCGGGCTGCCGCGGCGACGGTGTGGGAGTTTTGCCGAAGGTTTGGCCATTGTGGCGGGTCGTCGGCTGGGGCTGTGGGGGCGGCATTTGGGCGGGGGCGGCGATTCTCGGCGGGCCGACCCAGGCTGTAGCGCGCGGTAGCTGCAGTTTGGCCGTGGTTTGCGGCGCTGCCGTGGCGACTGGTTGGCGACTGTGGTGTGGCTGTGTGTAGCCCCATCCTCGGTGGTTTGAAAGGCGCGGGCGGTTGTGGCGCAGGTTTGGGGCTGCTCCGCACAGGCTGTCGGACGTTGGGCGGTAGCAAGCGCGGGAGGCGCGGCGCGGCGGCGCGCAGAGTGGCGGCCGCTCTCTCGGCCGTCCGCGCCCGCCCGCGACACTGGCTGGGCCTTGTGATTCTCTGCTCTGCTGCTGTGCTGTGCTTGCGTGCCTGCCTGCCGTCCCGCTCGCTCTCGCTGTGTGTTACGCGCGTCGTCGAAATGGCAGATCAGGCGGCTACGAACGAGACTGCTGCGGCACCCGCCGCCACCGGCACTACGAAGAAGGCCAAGTCTGCGTCGTCTGCGAAGAAGCCGCGCGCCAAGCCTGCGCACCCGCGCACCTCTGAGATGGTGACGGCCGCCATCAAGAGTCTGAAGGAGCGCGGCGGGTCGTCGCTGCAGGCGATCAAGAAGTACATAGCCGCGCACTACAAGCTGGACGCGGAGAAGCTGGCGCCGTTTATCAAGAAGTACCTCAAGTCGGCCGTCGTGGCGGGCGAGCTGGTGCAGACGAAGGGGAAGGGCGCGTCCGGCTCGTTCAAGCTTGCCGGCGCCGGCGGCGGGGGGGCGGCCGAGGGCGGCAAGGCTCGTGCTGGCGGTGCCAAGAAGAAGCGCGCCGCTCCGGCCAGCAAGGAGAAGAAGGGCGCCCGTGCGGCCGGCGCAAAGAAGGCTGGTGGCGTGAAGGCGGCGACCGGTCGGAAGGCGGGCGCCGCCAAGAAGGCGTCTGCGGCGTCGGCCGCGCCCGCGGGTGCGAAGAAGGCGGCTGCGGCCAAGCCGGCCAAGGCCAAGTCGCCGTCGAAGGCGAAGAAGGCCGCCAAGGTTCCGACGAAGAAGCCGAAGGCGCCGCGCCCGAAGAAGGCGACGACGCCGTCTAAGGCGAAGGCTTCGCCCAAGAAGAAGAAGTAGAGTAGAGGAGAAAGAGATGGGAGAAAGGAAGGGTTTGGCGCTTGACTCCGTCGTCCCCACCCCCCGTCGTCGTCTAGTGGCGCGCAAGAGACGCGCGGCCCAAAACGGCCCTTCTCAGGGCCATCAAAGCACGTCGGGGAAGGTTTTGATTGTCGTGTTGCGTTTGGTGTGGGTGTCTGTCTGGCGTTTCTGTATGCCCGTGGGGATGCTGTTTGCGTGCCGTGGTGGTTGGATTGCGGGGGTCGGTGGCGGGTGTGGGCGGCGGTAGCGGTAAGCGGTGTTGTTGTTGTTGTCGTGGTTGATTGTCGCCGTGTTTGTGGCGGCGGCCGACGGTTGGTTTTTCTGTCACGTTGTTTTGTTTGAATACGTTGGTTGGCTTGCCTGCGTTCGTTCGTCTCGGATGTCTGTCTTGTCGAGTCGTGTCTGGTCTTTGTTTTGTTTTGTTCCTTTGTGTGTGTGTGTGTGTGTGTTATGTTTTGCAACGGGGGGCACGTTGAGATGTGGAAGGAGTCGGCGGGGATTTCGGTGGCGCGTAGAGCGAGCGAGCGCGCGCGCCTGCCTGGCCGTTGGCCGTCGGAGTGGAGTGCGGGTTTTTTTTGTTTTCGAAACGAAAGCGGCGGCCGGCCAGCCACCCGTGCGGTGTGACGTCGGCCGTTGGGTATTGTGCGCTTTGAGCGCCGGGGAGGGATGATGTGTGATTGTTGCGCGCTGCTAGCAGGCAGGCAGAGTGAGCGGGTGTGGCGGACGGACGGGAAGTGGTGGTTTTTTTTTGTTTTTGGGTTGCGGGGCGAGAGGCAGGCGACCGACAAAGTTTGCTCGCGACGGAGAGATGTTAGTGGCCCTGAAAAGGGCCGTTTTTGTTTGTGCGGTGCGGTGCGGTGCGGTGCCGCGGCGCGGTTTAGGCGCGCTCGCCGCGGATGCGGCGCGCGAGCTGGATGTCCTTGGGCATGATGGTGACGCGCTTGGCGTGGATTGCGCACAGGTTGGTGTCTTCGAAGAGGCCGACGAGGTAGGCCTCGCTGGCCTCCTGCAGGGCCATGACTGCGGAGCTCTGGAAGCGCAGGTCGGTCTTGAAGTCCTGGGCGATCTCGCGCACTAGGCGCTGGAATGGCAGCTTGCGGATGAGCAGCTCTGTGCTCTTCTGGTAGCGCCTGATTTCTCGCAGGGCGACGGTGCCCGGCCTGTAGCGGTGGGGCTTCTTGACGCCTCCGGTGGCGGGCGCGCTCTTCCTCGCCGCCTTGGTGGCGAGCTGTTTGCGCGGCGCCTTTCCGCCGGTGGACTTGCGGGCCGTTTGCTTTGTGCGGGCCATGGCGGTAGCGGTAGCGGTAGCGGTAGCGGAGCGGCGTGCGTGGAGGTTAGGTGCGGCGCGGCGTCCGGTGCTGCCTTGACAACGGGCCCGCGCGCCTCCGTGCTGCGCTTATATGCCCTCGGTTGCGCGTGGTGGGGGGAGGGCGGGCCAGAGTCTATATAGGGGGGCGGCGGGCGCGCTGGGCGCAGACCGTAGCCGACTCGCCAGCCGCTGCAGCTGCTGTTTGTGCACGTTTTGCTTTGCCCGAGGAAGGAAGGATGACAGGCCGCGGCAAGGGAGGAAAGGGGCTCGGCAAGGGTGGCGCCAAGCGGCACCGCAAGGTGTTGCGCGACAACATCCAGGGCATCACGAAGCCCGCCATCCGCCGCCTGGCTCGCAGGGGCGGCGTGAAGCGCATCTCTGGTCTGATCTACGAGGAGACCCGCGGGGTGCTGAAGGTGTTCCTGGAGAACGTGATCCGCGACGCGGTGACGTACACTGAGCACGCCAAGCGCAAGACTGTGACGGCCATGGACGTGGTGTACGCCCTGAAGAGGCAGGGGCGCACCCTGTACGGTTTCGGCGGTTAGGCTGCGTCGCAGCGGGCGCTGGCCTTCCCGCGGCCGTGCTTGTGGGTGGGAGAGACTAGAAAACGGCCCTTTTCAGGGCCACCACACTGTTCGGAAGTTGAAAAGTGCGAAAGAGTCTGTGTTGTTGTTGCTGCGTGTGTGCGCTGTGTTGTTTGTTTGTTTCTTTCTTTCTTTCCGTTTGAGCGACGTGATGTGACTGGGAGGGGAGAAGGAAAGGAAACGTGTCATGTGGCTGGCTGTGTGTGGAGCTGCTTCGTTTGTGTGTTTGTTATTGTGTGTCTTTGTATCGATCGCGACGGAGATGGCGGGCTGTGTGTTGTTGTGCGAGAGGCGGTGATTATTTGCTTGCGTGGTTTGGCTCTGTGTGTTTGTTTGCGGCGGCGGCGTTGGGGTTTCCGAGGCAAGGCGTGTGGGCATAGGCGGCCGGATCAGCTGTTTCGTTCGTGTCGACGGCCGTTGCGCGCGGGAGTGGAGGGCGGTGTGTCGACACGCCTCCCTTTAACAATGGTCATTATTGCTGCCGTTGTCGGTTTGGAAGGCGACTGCGACCGTGCAAAATGTGTGTGTGTGTGTGTGTGTTTTGGGCCACACGGGCTGTGTGGACGACAAGATGGCGGACGTGCGCCGGCGGCGGCTGTGCTGTGACGGTGCAAAGTTAAAACAAAACAAGGTGCGGCGAGGACGACTGAAATTTTGCTTTGGACGTAGGTTTGTGTGGTGGCCCTGAAAAGGGCCGATTGTTGTGGGCCGAGCCGGCAAAGCGCGTTGCGTGCAGGGGAGCACGCGGCGGCTGCGATTGCCTGGCCTCCTTTAGGCCTTCTTCTCGGTCTTCTTTGGCAGCAGGACGGCCTGGATGTTGGGCAGGACACCACCCTGTGCGATGGTGACGCCCGACAGGAGCTTGTTGAGCTCCTCGTCGTTGCGGATGGCAAGCTGCAGGTGGCGCGGGATGATGCGCGTCTTCTTGTTGTCGCGGGCCGCGTTTCCGGCCAGCTCGAGCACCTCAGCCGCGAGGTACTCCATGACGGCGGCGAGGTAGACGGGCGCCCCGGCGCCGACGCGCTCTGCGTAGTTTCCCTTGCGCAGGAGGCGGTGGATTCTGCCGACCGGGAACTGGAGCCCAGCCCTGCTTGAGCGGGACTTTGACTTGCCCTTGACTTTGCCTCCCTTTCCGCGTCCGGACATGGCGATGGGCTAGCGACGGTGCACACGAAACGGAAACGAAAACGACCGGTGCGAGCGGCAGCGAGTCGAGCAGCGGAGTGCGTGCCGGCGCGCGCGGCCTCCTTTCGTCTGGACTGGGTGTTGAACATCCCAGGCTATCGTGAATGTAGGGTTTACCGAGAGGCATTTCCTACCAAGGCTCTAGGGTGTGGTTGGCGGTGGTCAGCGCGTATGATAACTGGAAATCGCTGAGAGGAAGAAGTGGTGGTGAGTCTTCTGGGCTGACCTGATTATTCGATCAGGGCAACGGGCCGCCTGTAGTGGTCGTGATGGTCATTATGTCGTCCTAACCTCCGGACGAGGGGATTGTCTGAAGTGCGGGTGGCAGTATAAAACCGGCGCGCTGCCTCTTGAAATCTCTCCCGGACGAGGGGTTCCTCAGCCGCCTGATGGAGGGGGCGATGAGGGAAATCACGCGGCACATGGTAAACTCGGCGCAAGAGCTTGTTTTGTAGTTGCTGGAGCCTCTGAATGTGGGAGGGGGCAGCATTGCCCCAGACTTCACAGGCATAGTCCATGACCGGACGAATGCACGTGCGATAGATATGCAGTCCGTTGGCGACAGGGAGCGATGAAGTTTCGTTGAGCATGGGGTACAATGCCCCAGCCCTCTGAGATGTCTTCCGGTGTACAGCGGTGACGTGAGCCTTCCATGTCAGGGTGCGATCGAGAATGACCCCAAGGTAGGTAGCAGTCGTGGTCCAGGTGATGGCCTGATTACAAAGCACCAGTGGCGGCACGTCAGGTGGGAGACGGCGAGTGAGGAGCATCGCCTGAGATTTGGTGGCGTTGAAGCCGATCCGCCAGTCGGCGGCCCAGCGCTCGAGGTCCTGCAGAGCAGCTTGCAGACGTCGGAGGACGGCGTCGATGTTGCGATGGCGCGAGAAGAGGGCCGTGTCATCAGCATAGATGGCACGACCAACCCTCGGGGAAATCGGCAGGTCAGAGGTGTAGACAGCATACAATATCGGGCCCAGAACGCTCCCTTGTGGCACTCCAGCAAGGACCGGGCGAACAGAGGAAGTCGTGCTGCCAACTCGGACGACAAATGTACGGCCCTCAAGGTAGTTGCCAAGTAGGCGGACGAAGCACGAAGGGATGCCGAGATGGAACAACTTGAAGAGCAGGCCGTGGTGCCAGACGGTGTCAAAGGCCTTGGACACATCAAGCAAGACAAGGCCGCAAAACTCCCGATTGTTGAACGCCAGGGTCGCCTCCTCGACGACGCGGAGCAACTGTTGAGTGGTGGAGTGGTGCTGGCGGAAGCCAAACTGTTCCCGAGGAATGATGTTGTCCTGGTGAAGCAGCCGGCCGAACCTAGAGAGGAGGATCCTCTCGAAAACTTTACTCAGCGTCGGGAGGAGACTGATGGGGCGATAATGCTCCGGTACTGTCCTGTTTTTGCCCGGCTTCGGGACCGCCACAACGACAGCCTTCTTCCAAGCTTCTGGGTACTGCAGTTGGTGAAAGATGGCGTTGAAGAGAGCGACCACATACAGGATGGCAATCCTGGGCAGCATGCGGAGGACTCTCCCGTCAACGTTGTCGTGCCCCGGGGCCTTCGTCTGGGGAAGTCGGCGAAGATGGTCAGTGACCTCCCTTTCCGATGTTGGGACAATGGTGGCGTCACCGTGATCGCCGTGGAGGAAGGCAGCAAGTCTGGTTTCAACTGTGCGGACGTTCTCGTTGTCGACCGGCGCCGCAAGGGGCCGGAAGTTGGCCTCAAAAGTCGTCGCCAGGGCCTCGGCTTTAGCGGCGGGCGTGTAAGCAGGTCCATCGGTAGTTGTGAGCGGCGGCATGTGTGGGCGATGCCGTGTGAGGGAACGGACCAACTCCCACGTGTCGGCCCCAGGATCAACTGAGGCAAGCTTCTCCTCCCACCGGCGGATACGGTGAGCAGCAAGGGCAGCCTTGATGACGCGGCGGAGATGATTGATGCGCCGCTTCAGCACGGGCTGGCGTGTTTCATGCCAAACTCTGTTGAGACGGTTTCGTTCTCGGATAAGGTCCCTTAAGTCGGCAGGGAGTGCTGGAGCTGCCACTGAAGAAGCCCGTGGAGGCGGGGTGGAGTCAGCAACAGCCGTGGTGAGAGCCGCAGTCAGGGTGTGAAGAGCAGCATTAACATCCGTGTCCAGTGGAGGTGACTCATCTGGGAGGCGTTGCAGAACAAGCTGCCGGAAGCGCGGCCAGTCGGTCTTCCGGGTGTCGAGCTTCGCCGCTGGTGGAAGCGGAGTGACATGTAGTCGAAAGAGCACCGGCAAGTGGTCGGAGCTCAAGGCGTGCAGAACGTCGGGGGTGACAAACCAGTCGACACCCTTGACGAGACAAATGTCCAAAACGTCGGGAGCAGAGCCGTTCGAAGGGTAGTGCGTCGGCTCAGCAGGTCCATACACAGAAGCTCGTGCCCTCTCAGCGGCGTGATAGAGCCGCCTCCCACTGACGTTCAGCGTCCGAGAATTCCAGAGCTGGTGCTTGGCATTCAGGTCTCCGGCGAGGAAGAGCTTGACCCCAGCACGAAGGAGAGTGTCAGCATCATGGACGGTGAGGTGGCCTCGTGGCGGCCGGTACACGGAGAGAAAGATGACCGTTCCAAGGGACGTCTCCACTGCAACGGCCGTGGCTTCACAGGAGTCCAACCTCGGCAGAGGGACACGATAGTGTCGGAGTGTCCGCTTGACATAGATGGCTGTCCCACCGCCAGCCGTCAGCCTGTCGTCGCGATAGCAGACGTAATTCGGTGCGTTCGCTCGAAGTCCAGGCTTGAGATGGGTCTCGGTGAGGAGACACACATCCACGCTGTAATCCTGGAGGAACTGCCGGAATTCGAGAAGCGCAGGAAAGAGGCCATTCGCGTTCCACGTTACAGCCGTGAAGGCCTGGTGGCGCCTAAGGTTGTGAGCCATGGCCAGCGGATGCGATCGCCGTGGCAGTGGGGAAACTTCGGAGTGCTGCATGGACTGCAGCAGTGATGGCGGTCGGCAGCTGGGCCAGAGCGGCAGAAACAGCCACGAGGGTGGCCTGGACTTCTTGCAAGACCGCGATGAAATCAGCAGCTGCAGCTGGTGGAGCAGGCCCGTCTTCAGAGCGTCGCAGAGGCTGGACAGCAGGGGCAGGAGGAGGCGTCGTCCGGCCCTGGAGGACGTCGGCGTAACCAAGGTCCGCCCGAGCAGCAAGCAGGCGCCGCTGGGCGGGTTGCCGCGGAGAAGTAGCAGGTGGAGCAGGCGGTGGCGCAGCTCGGCGCCGCTGCTGTTGGCCATCGGAGCGGGACGTCGGCCGCAAGGGAGGTAGTCCACGCTGGCGGCGGCTGGCTGCCTTGTGGACAGCGCAACCGCGGTAACTCGCAGGATGAGCCCGCTTGCACAGGGCACAGGTGGCTGGTTCGTCCCGGGACCGGGTACACTGCTGGCTGAGGTGACCCTCGCCACACTTGACACATCGGGGCCGCATGCGACAGAGGCGGGAAGTGTGGCCCGGCTCCTGGCAATTGTAGCATTGGACGAGGCCCTTCCGTGCGCGTAACTTCTCGACAGTCACCGAGAGGTCATAAAACCGGGTGACTTGGTAGATTTGCCTGTTGTCAGGCGTATCAGGCAACACGATCTCCATCAAAGGGATGGGGCGCTGGGTACCAGGCATCTTCATCCGGGTGACTGCAGTAGGCGCGAAACCCATGGTGATGAGGCCGTCCTTAAAGGCGTCCGCCTTCATCTTCAGCGGTATGCCTCGCATGGCAACCTTGAGAACTTTGGGTCGTACGGTGGGGAAGGTGTAGTTTGGGATCCCACGTGCACCAACCATATCCATAACAGCCACGTAATCTTCAGTAGTGGCGACTGTCAGCTTCAGGCGGTCTTCGCCGCAGTGTTTGGCGGTAAAAGCGTTCTTGAGGTTGGCCTGGAGCCAGTCCCGAAGCGTCAGATAATCGTCAGGGTAGTCGATAACAATCGGCGGCAGCTTAGGGCCGGAGCGAGGTGTAGCATCGTCGGCGGCCGCCGGTGGAGGCTCGTCAGGATCTTCAGAGTCGGCGCCATCCTGTAGGGCGTCGTACTGATTGGCAGTAGGCACAGGGACAACGGCCGGGCGCCGTCGTGGAGCCGCCCTCTTCTTAGGTGGCGGTTTCTTGAATCCAGCGTCACTCGTACCAGAAGTGTGTGGGTCGTCACTGGCGGACGTGACAGCCGATCGCTTGCGCTGAAGCACCCTCTGCGGGGCGCCGGCAGCGCAGTCCTCACGGGGAGGGTCGGTAGAGTAGTCCATCTCATCGTCCTGGTCGCGCGTAGTCGTCATATACTCGTGGTCCTCCTGGGGTTGCCGGGTCGTCATAAGTGGAGCGTCCGATGGGGCCGCCGACGGCGCAGGCGCCGCCGGACGGCGATCAGACAGCTCCGGCGCGGCGGCGGCAGCTGCCGCGACCGCGCGCGCGTCACAAACGTCTTGCTCGCTCGCCATCTCGAACACGAGTTGCGTGCGTGCGTGCGTGCGTGCGTGCGTGCGTGCCGGCGCAGCCGGGGTGGGGGTGCTTTATGGGCTCGGGTGCGGCGGCCGGTTGCGCGCGCGCCCCATTGGTCGGCGGCCGCAACAGGGCGAGCTGGTAAAGGTGCGGCGGCGGCTGGCGGCGGGTGCCACTGTGTGGGGAGACGCTGACTAGAGCGGAGCGCTTGCTACTGGTGTTGCTGCTGCCGTACGTTGGTTCGAGATGCCGCCCAAGACTAGCGGGAAGGCCGCCAAGAAGGCTGGCAAGGCGCAGAAGAACATTTCGAAGGGCGACAAGAAGAAGAAGCGCAAGAGGAAGGAGAGCTATGCCATCTACATCTACAAGGTGCTGAAGCAGGTGCACCCTGACACGGGCATCTCGTCGAAGGCGATGAGCATCATGAACAGCTTCGTGAACGACATTTTCGAGCGCATTGCGGCCGAGGCTTCTCGCCTGGCGCACTACAACAAGCGCTCGACCATCACGTCCCGCGAGATCCAGACCGCTGTGCGGCTGTTGCTGCCTGGCGAGCTGGCCAAGCACGCCGTGAGCGAGGGCACGAAGGCGGTGACCAAGTACACGAGCTCCAAGTAAGGAGGTGGCTCTGGAATGGAAGGAAGGATGGAGAAGGCTCCTCCGTTGCGAGAGCGGCAAAACGGCCCTTTTCAGGGCCACCAACTTGCCTTTTGCGGGAAGGGCGGAATTGTTGTTGTTGTTTGTGTGTGTGGACGGCTGTGATGTATGTGTGCATTTTGATTGTGGGTGGGGGGGCGCGTCAAAGCGTGTTGCGCGGGGTACGGCCACGAGGTTGGTCGCCGTGGCGTGGAATGGTGGCACGCCTCGTTGGCGTGGTTTTTGACCCATTGGTGTTGTTGGGGTGTGTGTGTGTGTTACCCGTCTGCGAGGGGGGACAGTGCGATCGGCGACTTTTGTGTCACCGTAACGACGGCCGTTTGCGGGTTTGTTTTTTTGCACATCATACATGGCGAGGGTGAAATGTGAAATGTTTTTGTTTGGTTTTTGTTTTGTTTTTTTGCCGCCCACTATTCCCTTTGCTGTACGCCGAGTTTGACAATGGTGCGACGTAACTGCAGCGTGGAGGTGTGTGAGTGACGTTGAAATGAACGTGCCATTAAGACGCATTGTTGTTGTATTGTACTGTACGTGTACGGCGACACGCACGATGATGTACCATTCGACTCTGATGTTTGATAGCCGTGTCTGACTGATTGCGTACGACGCACGCACACCGATGTCGTCATTCAAGATGCACGCTAGACGACGACGGCGGCGGCGGCGGTGGTCGTTTGTTTGGCGAATGTCTGTACACGTGTTTGTCTGTGTCCATCCGGTATGTATTTGTTTGTTTGAAAGTGTTTTGTGTGTCGGTGACGTGGTCCGATCCGTCGCCCCCTGAGTAACTGTCGATCGGCGCGATAGACCGGCGTCACGCAACTGAACCGAAGTCTTGGGCACACCCGTCATACTGTTGTACACCGTCGCGCTGAGAACGGTAACGAAAGGTTGACGTTGATCGGTCGAATGTCTGGGCAGAACGTGAGGAATGAGGCAAGAGTGCAAGGAGGGGGGGCAAAAGAGAGAGGAAGGGAAAAAGGGGAGAAACGCATTCGTAGAGCAACGGAACGTTCCCGTGTCGGAGGCGTATTGGAGCCGCACTGAAATGCGTTTAACGGCGGCGCGGCTGCAAGTGTCTGCCGTGGTGAACGTTACCTTTGACGGCTGCATTGGGCTTTGCCTTTGCTTTCGCTTTCGCTTTCGCGTTCGCTTTCGCTTTCCCGGATGTACGTAACGTTTGTTGATATGGTTCTGAGGAAGAGTGTATGACAGTGCCGTGCCGTCCATGTTCGTGTGCCCTCCCATTGTGTGTATGCTATTGTCTGTGTACTTGAATGATGTATGTAGGTGTTAGTGGACATGTTTTACCAGTGGGGGGAAATGGATCGTCGATAGTTGCCGTCACTCTGTCACGGTCGAGATGACGCACCCTCCGTACAGAAAGGTGTCGAGAAAGTGAGTGTGTGTGTGCGTCCGTGAATTGGCAGCGTTTGGAGGTGGGCGTGCCCTGCATGTGGCCCGGAAAAGGCTGTTCGTTAGGCGGTAGTGTTGTGTGGACAGGGGAGGGGCATGCGTAACGCTGCTGGCATGGCATTTCGGGAGATGGGAGGGGGCAAACGAGGAAACGAGGAGCGGCGGCCAAAGACGGGACGGGGAGGGGCGCGGTGTGGGTGGCTTGCGCCTGTGCTCGGCGTTGTGGTTTGTGCAAAAGAGGAGGAGAAAAACAATGTGAGTTGCCAGGGAGGGGAGCGGTGTTGTGTTGTGGTTGTCGTGGTGTAGCCGCAGACGCGGCTGTCAGTGAACGTGGCGAGACGGACGGATGCGCGGAGGGGCGGGGGCGGCGCATTTCGCCGGTGCCGTGCCGTGCCGTGCCTGAAAGCCGCGTGGTCGCTGTGTTGTTGGTGGCGTGGGGGCGAGGAGAGTACCGTACGGGTGTGCTTGTGCGCCGGAAATGGCACACTGCGCCCGCCCGTCTTGGAGGCTGATGGCTGTGGTGTGGAAATGGGGCGCGGTGATGTTGAAGCACAGAAAAGAAACCAAGAAAACGGAAGGCGTGATGCGGCGGTGGTGGTGAGAGCGGGAAAAACAAAACAAAAGAAAAAAAACAACAAAAAAAAAGAAGGAAAAACAACAAGAAACAAAAAAGAAAACAAAAAGTCTATCAATATTAAAATGTAAATGGAAATGGACCCAGGTATAACCTCCCTGCACAAATAGCAGAGAGTCCGATGATAATAAAAATGTGCCAGAATGTTAACGTCCCTACAAAACAAACCCAACGATAATATTAATGAAAGAGTGAACCGTATGTAACATTGCAACAGACATAATGAAACCTGATAAATTGTATAAGGGCAGCAGCCGTTGACCTTTGGCCCTGTATTCAGAATAAAAAGAGCCAAAGATCGTTACCCCAATGAAAAAGACACTGAAACACGTATGTAACATAGTAGCGATGGCGAGACATTGTAGCATCTGTGACCAGAGAGTTTGCGCTGGACTGCGCGAGTGTTGCGAGCGGTTCTCAGTCAGTCAGTCAGTCTGTGTAGTTGAGGGCTGTACTCTGTCAGTAGTCGTCGCGTGCAGTACGCTAATAGTCGTCATGCAGAGCGGTCGGTCAGTAGTAGCAGCCGAGTGCGGTTGTGTGATGTAGGCGGTCGGCAACACTGGTCAAGATGGTGAATAAGGTATACTGTTAATTGATATAATCGTTAGATAATGAGAAATTGTATTTATTGTAATTATTCTCCAACAAGTTCCCCAATAATAATTTTTATTTCAAAAGCATTTTTCAAACATTTAATCTTTTATTGAACTAAAGAGTTCGTTCCACTTCTTTGAAGAAAAATGTCACTAAAATCACAAAGAAAGAGAATATTATTATTTGCAATGCAGTTCCTCCAAGCGCTGCGCAACAACCAGAGCAGAAATGTGACATCCATTTATTCGGAGGTAAGACTTTTAATTCTGATTGTTTTGCACAGGGCCAAAGACCGATATTTCGGTTTAATTGAAGTTTCTTGTCACTGAACGGACTTTTGTAAATGTTGTGTGAAGACTTTATATTTGAGTCAGATTGCGAATTGCACATTTTTGTTGCCATTTTCAATACCTCTCATTGTGGGCGAGGTTACAATTAGCGCAATGTCCATTAGCATCCGTAAATAACATTGTCCATTATTTTAAATATTGCTGGGAGGTTACAACACACACACACACAAAACAAAAAACAAAAAAAAACAAAAAATTGCATTTATATCCGCTCCTCAATTGTAGATACCCCTTACACAGCTGTGTGCAATGAATGAGTGCTGGCTGGTAATTAATTGCACTCCTTGGAGGGAAATGCCATAGGAAGTAGTCTTTAAAAAGTGAATGTTTTTCGTTAAGAGACAAAAGTTACTTTAGAAAAAAAGTAATAGTGGGGCTTTTGTTGTTGAACAAAATAAGTACAATGAACATACGTTATCAGATTTGCGCAATGCAGCGTCACACCACCTTTTGATTATAACACAATATACTATACATCGTCCCGAACCGTGACCAGAGTCGCGAGACGAGCAGAGCACGCCGCCGACGCCCGCTCAGTACAACCGTCCACCCGCTACTACTGTCGACCGACTACTACCTCTCCCGACTCGCGCTACAATATATATAACAACTGTTCCTGGCGACCCGGTGCGTGCAACTACTGTCGTCTGGCGCGGTCCAAGCGCCGACTAGCAGCGATAAAGAACTCTCTGGTCAGACAGAGATGCTGTCATGCCTCGCCATCGCTCTGGTAATGAATACATACGTGGTGCAGCGTGCGTACCACCGGAACACGCAGTGGCGGAGCCAAAGACTGTGTTGTCGAGGTCGAGTGCGAGTGGGAAGAGAGGCAGCGTCGGCACGGAGATGCAAGCGAGCGCGAGACGCACGGGGGCTGCGGCGTGGCGCGTTTGCGGTCGGCGCCTTTGGTGGCAACGGCCGGGACAAGCAGCGGTGTATGGTGTGGTGCGGGGCGGACAGGGGCGGCGGTGGACGGGGAGGAGGCGGCGCGACGACGGCATGGGGGCGAAAACGGGACGGGGGACGGCGGATGTTGAGAGGCGTCACGCGCGGACAGGACACAGACACAGAGACACACAGATTGGAAAGGGAGGGTGCGCGGTAGTAGTTGGGAATGTGCGTACCGTGCGGGATGGGAGTGGGCGAGGAACACGGTCGTGGCCCCTGTTTTGGGTGCGTGTGATGACGTCGGTGTGTTGTGGGAAGGGAAGGTGCTG
Source organism: Schistocerca americana (assembly GCF_021461395.2). NCBI lineage: Eukaryota > Metazoa > Arthropoda > Insecta > Orthoptera > Acrididae > Schistocerca > Schistocerca americana. The sequence continues at coordinate 924,935 of NW_025726566.1, read as the reverse complement.
TGGCGGCGGCGCGTAATGGGCGTAGGCCGAAAAGAGAAAGGAACGTGGGCAGTGTGTTGGCAAGCGTCGGTTCGACTGCGACGTTGATGGGCAGGGCAGGGCAAGGTTAATGGTGGTAGGAGTAGGCGTGTGGGCGCAAAAAATCTGCCGCTGCAGGCGGTGCCGTAACCGCCATGGCGGGAAGGAGAGAGGGCCAAAGAAAGAAAGAAAGAAAGAAGAAAACAAAAAAAAAAAAAGGAGGGGGGGGGGGGCGAAAGTGGAGAGGCGGTGGTGTGAGAAGGGCGGGGGCGGAAGGAAGGCAGGAAGGACAAGAGGCGAGGCGACGGCTTGCTTTGTGTATCGGTCGGTCTCTGGCTATGCTTCGTTTTCTGCAGCAGGGTCGGTGCGCGGCGTGGCTCGCGGCAGTGGGAACGCCTGGTGGCTGGACGGCCAGCAATGCGGTTGGATGGGCGGCCACAGCACCGCACCTGTGCCCGAGGAGGAGACGCTGGCGGCGGGCCCTGAGGTGAGGCCGGCTCGGCTGGGGCTGTGGATGTGTAGGTGTGCGCCGCTGCTGCAACAACGAGTAAAACGCGAGAAGAAGGGATGGCGGTAGAGAGGAAAAAAAGAAAAAGGTCGTGTTGTGTTGATGCGCAGGCAGACGCGTACAGAGGGACGAGCCCGGTCTGCAGCAGGGTGTGGCCGTGCCGAGTGCAGAGCAGCGGCGGCTCGGTTCGGTTCGGCCCGGCCCGGCGGGCCGCGCTGTTGTCGCGGACGTGAGCGCCCCCTGGCGGGTGGCCGGAGGCGGCGCGGCGTGTTGGACGTGTGGCTGGTGGCAGTGCACAATTTGCGAGTGGCTGGCGGTGTGGTGTGGCGGTTGGCGCGTCGGGCGGCGGAGAGGTACGTGTTGCGGGCGCCCTTTGCTGCGCTGCGTCGTTGCGTGTGCCGTACAGGGCGGGCGCTTGTCGACTGTGTGGGCGGTGTGGCGAATTGGCGTGAAACGGCTGCCGAGAGGTGTGTGGTAGCGAGCCGGTCGGTGGTGTCAGTGCGAAGGGGAATGTGCGTGCGTTTGGCGGTTTCGGTGTGCTTTTTGCGGCGTGAGAGTGGGAATTAGTGGGGCCGGCTGTTGTGTTGGTTCCTTGTGTCTTGTGTCGCGTAGCTTGATGGCAACGTGGAAGGACGCCGGTTTCGTTTCGAGCCTTGCGTGTGGTTGTCGACGTTGACTGGTTGGCGTGTGCCGATGCACGTGCATGTGTGGGTCGCGAGTGCGTTTTTGGCTGGCTGTGTGTGTGTGTGTGTGTTTTGGGGGGGAAGGGGGAGGCGGTGGTGAAAGTGCAGTCGTTGCCACGGGCGTCGTCGGGTGGGGCTGGGGCTGTGCGTCGTGGCGGAAAGGTGGTAGGTTGCGGGAAGCGAGCCCGTCGTTGACGGTGTCGCGTGAGTTGTGAATCGAGTGGGGCGCGGGGCGCGGGACAGGAGCAGCGTGCCGCTGCGTCGTGGTCGTCAGCAGAGGCTGTGCGTGTGCTTGTCCTTTTTGTGGGCGGTTCGTGCGAGGCGTTTTTGTTTTGTGTTGCCCTAGTTGTTAGTTTATTTTGTTTGTGTTTGTTATTTTGAGACGACGACTGGTTGGTGGCGTGCGCGCGAAGTGGCGGTGTGCGCTTCCCGTGTCGTTTGTGTTGTTTGGTTTTTTTGTTTTTGTGTGTTTTTGTTTTTTTTTTTTTTTTTTTTTTTTTTTTTGCACTGGGCCCCGGTGGGTGGGTGCGTGTGTGTCGATTGCCGGCTGGCGAAAGGTGCGCCATCGGCGGGGTGGGTCGCCGGCACAAGTAGAGGCGGCGGCGTTGTTGCTGTTGTTGTGTGGTGTTTGTTTTGTTCGGCTGTGTCGGCGAGCTGTGTTGCGGTGCGTGTGAATGGTGGTGCAAAAGTGCTGGCGTTGGGGCTGCGACTGCGACGGCGACGGCGGCGAGCCGCGGGCGCGCCATTGATAGTGATGTTGTGAACAGCGGCTGTGTACGGTAGTGGTGTTGTTGTAGCACGACGTGCATCCGGGCCGGCGCGGAAAGCGCAGTTGCGGGCGGTTGCCCTTCGGTGCCAGCCATGTCGCGTGAGCGGCGGGTTGCTCTGGTGTCGACACGTGGTGCTCTGGGTTGTTGTGTGGTGCCCTTTGGCCGGTGGGGGTGGTTCGCGTGTGTCTCGTTCGCGCTCGGTGTCTGGTCGTGGTCGTGCTGCTCCCCCGTCTGTCGGCGGTTTCCGACGTCGTCTGTACGTTTTTGTTCGTTTGCGGCGTGCCTGCCGACGTCGTCCCGTCGCGACCTTTCAACCGAAAGTGTGGCGCCCGAAGGTGAACGAACGTAACCCTGACCTCGGCGCTTTACGCTGAGCCGAGCGAACCGAACCGAACCTAACCTGTGGTGTGGCGAGGTGAGCTCAGCCTGTGAGCCCCTAACGTCTACGTAAGGTAAGCTGTCCGGCTCACGCCTCACGTTTTTGAACGCTTTTTTAACCTACGTTTGACGCTTCTTAACCTAGCACTGACCCCTTAACCTAACGTGTAACCTAACCTAACCTAACCTAACCTAACCTAACCTAACCTAACCTAACCTAACCTCTGACGCCTGACGTGTTTGAATGCTTAACCTAAGTTTGACGCTTAACCTAACCCAAGTCCCCTTAACCTAACCCACGTCCACCTAACCTAACCTAACCTAACGTAGACGTGTAAACGTAATGTGTAACGCGTAACGTGTAAGGTCGGCTGTCGTGTGTGCTTGACGGCAGATTGGGTTGGTCTGTAGATTCGGATTGCGGTTTGCCTCGGTCGAGGGGTTGGGTCGGAAGCGGCGAGGGGCGGCGGCGCCTGTTGCGCAGGCGGCGTCCGTTTGCGGCGGGCAATTGTTGAGAAACGGCTGTGAATGTTGGCGGGCGAGAGGAGGAGGACGGCGCGCGATGTGGCCCGACGGCTGCGGGCCGATCGGGAAACGGCGGGAGGGCGACGGAAGGCGATGGGGCGGCGGAGGCGCGTTTGCACGGCCGTCATCGCCGCACGCCTCGGCTTGTGTGGCTGTGGCGCCGGCCGCGCTGGCCGGGCTGCCGCGGCGACGGTGTGGGAGTTTTGCCGAAGGTTTGGCCATTGTGGCGGGTCGTCGGCTGGGGCTGTGGGGGCGGCATTTGGGCGGGGGCGGCGATTCTCGGCGGGCCGACCCAGGCTGTAGCGCGCGGTAGCTGCAGTTTGGCCGTGGTTTGCGGCGCTGCCGTGGCGACTGGTTGGCGACTGTGGTGTGGCTGTGTGTAGCCCCATCCTCGGTGGTTTGAAAGGCGCGGGCGGTTGTGGCGCAGGTTTGGGGCTGCTCCGCACAGGCTGTCGGACGTTGGGCGGTAGCAAGCGCGGGAGGCGCGGCGCGGCGGCGCGCAGAGTGGCGGCCGCTCTCTCGGCCGTCCGCGCCCGCCCGCGACACTGGCTGGGCCTTGTGATTCTCTGCTCTGCTGCTGTGCTGTGCTTGCGTGCCTGCCTGCCGTCCCGCTCGCTCTCGCTGTGTGTTACGCGCGTCGTCGAAATGGCAGATCAGGCGGCTACGAACGAGACTGCTGCGGCACCCGCCGCCACCGGCACTACGAAGAAGGCCAAGTCTGCGTCGTCTGCGAAGAAGCCGCGCGCCAAGCCTGCGCACCCGCGCACCTCTGAGATGGTGACGGCCGCCATCAAGAGTCTGAAGGAGCGCGGCGGGTCGTCGCTGCAGGCGATCAAGAAGTACATAGCCGCGCACTACAAGCTGGACGCGGAGAAGCTGGCGCCGTTTATCAAGAAGTACCTCAAGTCGGCCGTCGTGGCGGGCGAGCTGGTGCAGACGAAGGGGAAGGGCGCGTCCGGCTCGTTCAAGCTTGCCGGCGCCGGCGGCGGGGGGGCGGCCGAGGGCGGCAAGGCTCGTGCTGGCGGTGCCAAGAAGAAGCGCGCCGCTCCGGCCAGCAAGGAGAAGAAGGGCGCCCGTGCGGCCGGCGCAAAGAAGGCTGGTGGCGTGAAGGCGGCGACCGGTCGGAAGGCGGGCGCCGCCAAGAAGGCGTCTGCGGCGTCGGCCGCGCCCGCGGGTGCGAAGAAGGCGGCTGCGGCCAAGCCGGCCAAGGCCAAGTCGCCGTCGAAGGCGAAGAAGGCCGCCAAGGTTCCGACGAAGAAGCCGAAGGCGCCGCGCCCGAAGAAGGCGACGACGCCGTCTAAGGCGAAGGCTTCGCCCAAGAAGAAGAAGTAGAGTAGAGGAGATAGAGATGGGAGAAAGGAAGGGTTTGGCGCTTGACTCCGTCGTCCCCACCCCCCGTCGTCGTCTAGTGGCGCGCAAGAGACGCGCGGCCCAAAACGGCCCTTCTCAGGGCCATCAAAGCACGTCGGGGAAGGTTTTGATTGTCGTGTTGCGTTTGGTGTGGGTGTCTGTCTGGCGTTTCTGTATGCCCGTGGGGATGCTGTTTGCGTGCCGTGGTGGTTGGATTGCGGGGGTCGGTGGCGGGTGTGGGCGGCGGTAGCGGTAAGCGGTGTTGTTGTTGTTGTCGTGGTTGATTGTCGCCGTGTTTGTGGCGGCGGCCGACGGTTGGTTTTTCTGTCACGTTGTTTTGTTTGAATACGTTGGTTGGCTTGCCTGCGTTCGTTCGTCTCGGATGTCTGTCTTGTCGAGTCGTGTCTGGTCTTTGTTTTGTTTTGTTCCTTTGTGTGTGTGTGTGTGTGTGTTATGTTTTGCAACGGGGGGCACGTTGAGATGTGGAAGGAGTCGGCGGGGATTTCGGTGGCGCGTAGAGCGAGCGAGCGCGCGCGCCTGCCTGGCCGTTGGCCGTCGGAGTGGAGTGCGGGTTTTTTTTGTTTTCGAAACGAAAGCGGCGGCCGGCCAGCCACCCGTGCGGTGTGACGTCGGCCGTTGGGTATTGTGCGCTTTGAGCGCCGGGGAGGGATGATGTGTGATTGTTGCGCGCTGCTAGCAGGCAGGCAGAGTGAGCGGGTGTGGCGGACGGACGGGAAGTGGTGGTTTTTTTTTGTTTTTGGGTTGCGGGGCGAGAGGCAGGCGACCGACAAAGTTTGCTCGCGACGGAGAGATGTTAGTGGCCCTGAAAAGGGCCGTTTTTGTTTGTGCGGTGCGGTGCGGTGCGGTGCCGCGGCGCGGTTTAGGCGCGCTCGCCGCGGATGCGGCGCGCGAGCTGGATGTCCTTGGGCATGATGGTGACGCGCTTGGCGTGGATTGCGCACAGGTTGGTGTCTTCGAAGAGGCCGACGAGGTAGGCCTCGCTGGCCTCCTGCAGGGCCATGACTGCGGAGCTCTGGAAGCGCAGGTCGGTCTTGAAGTCCTGGGCGATCTCGCGCACTAGGCGCTGGAATGGCAGCTTGCGGATGAGCAGCTCTGTGCTCTTCTGGTAGCGCCTGATTTCTCGCAGGGCGACGGTGCCCGGCCTGTAGCGGTGGGGCTTCTTGACGCCTCCGGTGGCGGGCGCGCTCTTCCTCGCCGCCTTGGTGGCGAGCTGTTTGCGCGGCGCCTTTCCGCCGGTGGACTTGCGGGCCGTTTGCTTTGTGCGGGCCATGGCGGTAGCGGTAGCGGTAGCGGTAGCGGAGCGGCGTGCGTGGAGGTTAGGTGCGGCGCGGCGTCCGGTGCTGCCTTGACAACGGGCCCGCGCGCCTCCGTGCTGCGCTTATATGCCCTCGGTTGCGCGTGGTGGGGGGAGGGCGGGCCAGAGTCTATATAGGGGGGCGGCGGGCGCGCTGGGCGCAGACCGTAGCCGACTCGCCAGCCGCTGCAGCTGCTGTTTGTGCACGTTTTGCTTTGCCCGAGGAAGGAAGGATGACAGGCCGCGGCAAGGGAGGAAAGGGGCTCGGCAAGGGTGGCGCCAAGCGGCACCGCAAGGTGTTGCGCGACAACATCCAGGGCATCACGAAGCCCGCCATCCGCCGCCTGGCTCGCAGGGGCGGCGTGAAGCGCATCTCTGGTCTGATCTACGAGGAGACCCGCGGGGTGCTGAAGGTGTTCCTGGAGAACGTGATCCGCGACGCGGTGACGTACACTGAGCACGCCAAGCGCAAGACTGTGACGGCCATGGACGTGGTGTACGCCCTGAAGAGGCAGGGGCGCACCCTGTACGGTTTCGGCGGTTAGGCTGCGTCGCAGCGGGCGCTGGCCTTCCCGCGGCCGTGCTTGTGGGTGGGAGAGACTAGAAAACGGCCCTTTTCAGGGCCACCACACTGTTCGGAAGTTGAAAAGTGCGAAAGAGTCTGTGTTGTTGTTGCTGCGTGTGTGCGCTGTGTTGTTTGTTTGTTTCTTTCTTTCTTTCCGTTTGAGCGACGTGATGTGACTGGGAGGGGAGAAGGAAAGGAAACGTGTCATGTGGCTGGCTGTGTGTGGAGCTGCTTCGTTTGTGTGTTTGTTATTGTGTGTCTTTGTATCGATCGCGACGGAGATGGCGGGCTGTGTGTTGTTGTGCGAGAGGCGGTGATTATTTGCTTGCGTGGTTTGGCTCTGTGTGTTTGTTTGCGGCGGCGGCGTTGGGGTTTCCGAGGCAAGGCGTGTGGGCATAGGCGGCCGGATCAGCTGTTTCGTTCGTGTCGACGGCCGTTGCGCGCGGGAGTGGAGGGCGGTGTGTCGACACGCCTCCCTTTAACAATGGTCATTATTGCTGCCGTTGTCGGTTTGGAAGGCGACTGCGACCGTGCAAAATGTGTGTGTGTGTGTGTGTGTTTTGGGCCACACGGGCTGTGTGGACGACAAGATGGCGGACGTGCGCCGGCGGCGGCTGTGCTGTGACGGTGCAAAGTTAAAACAAAACAAGGTGCGGCGAGGACGACTGAAATTTTGCTTTGGACGTAGGTTTGTGTGGTGGCCCTGAAAAGGGCCGATTGTTGTGGGCCGAGCCGGCAAAGCGCGTTGCGTGCAGGGGAGCACGCGGCGGCTGCGATTGCCTGGCCTCCTTTAGGCCTTCTTCTCGGTCTTCTTTGGCAGCAGGACGGCCTGGATGTTGGGCAGGACACCACCCTGTGCGATGGTGACGCCCGACAGGAGCTTGTTGAGCTCCTCGTCGTTGCGGATGGCAAGCTGCAGGTGGCGCGGGATGATGCGCGTCTTCTTGTTGTCGCGGGCCGCGTTTCCGGCCAGCTCGAGCACCTCAGCCGCGAGGTACTCCATGACGGCGGCGAGGTAGACGGGCGCCCCGGCGCCGACGCGCTCTGCGTAGTTTCCCTTGCGCAGGAGGCGGTGGATTCTGCCGACCGGGAACTGGAGCCCAGCCCTGCTTGAGCGGGACTTTGACTTGCCCTTGACTTTGCCTCCCTTTCCGCGTCCGGACATGGCGATGGGCTAGCGACGGTGCACACGAAACGGAAACGAAAACGACTGGTGCGAGCGGCAGCGAGTCGAGCAGCGGAGTGCGTGCCGGCGCAGCCTGCTGCTGACATCTTTTACTTTCCCCTCTTTGGGGAAGTGTGTGTGGGGGAGTTTGTAGCCTTTCGGCTTTTACTCCCCTGTGAACGTGTGTGTGTGATTTTTTTTTTTTCTATAGTTTTTTTGGTGTCTGTGACTTGTGATGTTTGTTGTGAATGAGTCTAGTACTTGCCTGAGGTAGGCGAGAAGATTGGTGTTATATGGGAAGGAACTGGATTAGGGATTGGGTTTTGGGATTTTCTCTTCGACTTAGTCGTCGAAGATCGTCATAGGGCGCTTATGCTTGTCGCGGGACATGTCGTACCGACCTAGGGAGTGGATGAGCGCGTTTTCGGATCTGGAAGAACCCTCATAGAAGGACCTTGCCAGATCCTGGAAACGCTCTCTCAGGAGTGGGATTTCGGCTGCGGCGTGCAAGTCGTCTGTGGGGAATCCAAGAGGTAGGTGCAGTGCCCTTCTGAGGGCGCGGTTCTGCAGCCTCTGGAGTTTGTCCAGGTGCTGCTTCGCCGCGTATCCCCAGACAGGGCACGCATACTCCATTACTGGCCGGATCAGGGCCTGATAAACATTTACTGCTACTGGGAAGGGAAGGGAGCTGTTTGTGTTCAGGATAGGGTATAGAATGGACATTCTGGCGCAGACCTTCCTGTGGACCTCGTCTATGTGGGGTTTCCACGTAAGACGAGAGTCCAAGGTTACGCCAAGGTACTTGGCGGTTCTGCGCCAGGGGAGTTGGATTCCATTTAGGTGAAGGTGGAGGGGGGGACGTTGAGGAGGTTCGCGCCTTCCGAGCCTGCGGGTAATCAGCATTGCCTGCGTCTTCTCGGAGTTGATCGTGATGCGCCAGCGACGGGCCCAAGTTTCTGTGTCATCTAAAACCTTTTGTAGCCTACGGATGACCAGGTCCTTGTTCGCATTTCTCGTGTAGAAGGCTGTGTCGTCAGCGTACTGCGCAGTGTGCACCAGGGGGGCCGTCGGAGTATCCGCAGTGTACAAACTGTACAATACGGGCCCCAGGACCGATCCCTGTGGCACCCCGGCACGAATACGCCTTCTGGTGGAGGTGGCAGTTTCTACTTTGACGGAGAAAGTCCTGTTCGTGAGATAGCTCTTAATGAGCTGAACTATGCTCCCGGGAAACCCTTGTGTGTACAACTTGTAGAGTAGCCCTCTATGCCATACTGAATCAAAGGCTTTGGCTACGTCTAGTAGCACTATCCCGCTGTAGCCTCTGTGGTTGAAGCCCTCTGTGGCTGCTTCAACCATTCTCATGACCTGCTGTGGGGCAGAGTGGTTCTGCCGGAACCCAAATTGGAAATCCGGCAGAATTTGCTCTCTGGTAATGTGTTCTTGTATGGGTCTTAGCAGGAGGCGCTCATAGATCTTGCTGAGTGTTGGCAAGAGGCTAATCGGCCTGTAGTGCTGCGGGAATAGAGGGTCTTTCCCTGGTTTGTGTATCGCGACCACTTCCGCATGTTTCCAGCAAGCTGGGAAAACACGGGAACGAGTAATCTCGTTGAGGACGTTCGCGAGGTGTGTGATCGCTGTGGGTGGGAGTTTTTTGACTAACTGGTTTGTGACACTGTCGTGCCCTGGCGCCTTTTTTGTAGGGAGGGACCTAATTACTCTTGCCACGTCCTCGGGGGCAAAAAGTATGGGTTCGTCCTCTGGGTCCTCCTCAGCATTGAGGAAGACGGCCAGTTGACGACTGACTACCTCTTCATGTTCTTCATCCTGGGGTTCTGCCGCTTGGAACTGCTTCTCAAAGGAGTCGGCGAGGGCGTTGGCCTTTCCAGCATGGCTGTAGACCAGTCCCCGCTCGCCATGCAGTGGCGGCATCCTAGCGCGTCGTTTTGTAAACTGTTTGGTCGCTTGCCATAGTGTATGATCGTCTACTTTGAGAGATGTGAGGCGGTTTTGCCATTGCTGGTTTCTGTGCTCATTGAGCGCTACCTTCAGCTCTCTCTGTAGACGATTGAGCAGCCTCCTGGTGGCCTGATTTCTGGTGATCTTCCACTCTTTTGCCACTCTGTTCTTGTGTCGAATTTGAGCTAGCAAGTGTTCCGGGAGCTGTATTTGTGGCGGTGGGCCATCCCTTTGTGGAGGGGTGGCTTCTTCCGCTGCCTGCAAGATGGTGCCTGTTAGGTCTTGTAGCGCTTGTTCCACTGTTTCCGCAGTGGGTGGCGGAGCGCGAGCGATATCAGAGGCGACAGTTTCTTGGTATCGCTCCCAGTCTGTTCGTTTGTACGACGTCTGGTACCGTGGGAGTGCTACCCATTCTCCCACATCGACCTCCAGAATCACTGGGTTGTGGTCGGAGGACATTCTGTTGATTGTCCTTGCGGCCACGAACCCTGCGATCCTCCTGGTGAGAGCTATGTCTAACACATCGGGCCTGCTTCCGTTTTTTGGAAAATGTGTGGGCTCGACTGGACCCCATGTTTCGAAGTGGTGGGCGCGCGCTAGTTGTTGCAGTTTGGCGCCTGCTCTGGAGGTTACTCTAGAATTCCAATCGGGATGTTTGGCATTGAAGTCTCCCCCTATTATGAGTTTGCCTTCAATTTGCCCTAGAGCAGCTATGTCTCCCTCATCTATCTGGTCATGTGGGGGTCGGTAGACTGCAACAATTGTTAGGGGTCCAGTGGCAGTGGTTACTTCCACCGCCACTGCTTCGATTTTGTTGGTAGCTGGTAAGAATACCTGGTGGTGGGGGATCCCTCTTTTTACATATATGGCCACTCCTCCGCCTTGGGTTGGCCTGTCTTTACGGTAGCTAACATAGTTGGGAACTGTCGCTTTTACTCCCGGCTTTAGGTGGGTTTCCCCCATCATGCATATGTCGATGGAGAACTCCTTCATGAGTTCTCGGAACTCGACCTCTTGATTAACAATGCCGTCTGCGTTAAAGACGCACATTGTCAGGCCTTGAATATTTGGTCGTCTATTCATGATGGGGTGTCGATACTACTGAGGAAGTCGCAGAGCGACGTGATGTGACTGGGAGGGGAGAAGGAAAGGAAACGTGTCATGTGGCTGGCTGTGTGTGGAGCTGCTTCGTTTGTGTGTTTGTTATTGTGTGTCTTTGTATCGATCGCGACGGAGATGGCGGGCTGTGTGTTGTTGTGCGAGAGGCGGTGATTATTTGCTTGCGTGGTTTGGCTCTGTGTGTTTGTTTGCGGCGGCGGCGTTGGGGTTTCCGAGGCAAGGCGTGTGGGCATAGGCGGCCGGATCAGCTGTTTCGTTCGTGTCGACGGCCGTTGCGCGCGGGAGTGGAGGGCGGTGTGTCGACACGCCTCCCTTTAACAATGGTCATTATTGCTGCCGTTGTCGGTTTGGAAGGCGACTGCGACCGTGCAAAATGTGTGTGTGTGTGTGTGTGTTTTGGGCCACACGGGCTGTGTGGACGACAAGATGGCGGACGTGCGCCGGCGGCGGCTGTGCTGTGACGGTGCAAAGTTAAAACAAAACAAGGTGCGGCGAGGACGACTGAAATTTTGCTTTGGACGTAGGTTTGTGTGGTGGCCCTGAAAAGGGCCGATTGTTGTGGGCCGAGCCGGCAAAGCGCGTTGCGTGCAGGGGAGCACGCGGCGGCTGCGATTGCCTGGCCTCCTTTAGGCCTTCTTCTCGGTCTTCTTTGGCAGCAGGACGGCCTGGATGTTGGGCAGGACACCACCCTGTGCGATGGTGACGCCCGACAGGAGCTTGTTGAGCTCCTCGTCGTTGCGGATGGCAAGCTGCAGGTGGCGCGGGATGATGCGCGTCTTCTTGTTGTCGCGGGCCGCGTTTCCGGCCAGCTCGAGCACCTCAGCCGCGAGGTACTCCATGACGGCGGCGAGGTAGACGGGCGCCCCGGCGCCGACGCGCTCTGCGTAGTTTCCCTTGCGCAGGAGGCGGTGGATTCTGCCGACCGGGAACTGGAGCCCAGCCCTGCTTGAGCGGGACTTTGACTTGCCCTTGACTTTGCCTCCCTTTCCGCGTCCGGACATGGCGATGGGCTAGCGACGGTGCACACGAAACGGAAACGAAAACGACCGGTGCGAGCGGCAGCGAGTCGAGCAGCGGAGTGCGTGCCGGCGCAGCCGGGGTGGGGGTGCTTTATGGGCTCGGGTGCGGCGGCCGGTTGCGCGCGCGCCCCATTGGTCGGCGGCCGCAACAGGGCGAGCTGGTAAAGGTGCGGCGGCGGCTGGCGGCGGGTGCCAGTGCCAGGCCAGGATTCCGAGGTGGGACTGCGAAGCGGACGGACGTGCGTCTACCTGTGCTCCGCGCCGCTATTGTGCTCCCAGCCCTGGAAATTCCCACCGCGCGCTCTCGCCGCCTTTGTCCAGAGCTCGCCTCGTTGCTTGCTTCTCGTGTGCTTGGTCGTCGCCTTGCGTGCTCGCGCCGTAGCGGCGTGTTTCGCCGGATCGTAAGGGCTATCGAGCCGCGCTGTTTTTCTGGGTTTCCGGACGTGGTCGGGCGTGTGCTATCTGAAAAAGCAAATTGTCGTGTCGAGAAAAGCAAAAGTCGTGTAGCACACGTACGACACGGGACGGAGCTCTAGACTACTGGGGCGCTCGTTCGGACGAATGGCATAGCTCGAGGAGAAGAAGAGAAGAAAAGAAGAACATCCCGCCTAGAGAAGGTGGCTGTAAATCACCATCTTTCGAGAATTTCGGTGCCATAGGCGTTAGGGAAGTTGCAGTCCAGGGACCCGCCGAGCCACACAGTCAAACAGCCTGACTGTGAGGCCCGTGGTGGCATCCCGCGCCTGCCAGGTGTAGGGAAAATACATTGGCACGGAAATTGTCGAAATATAGGGAAGTACTAGTAAACCATTTCATATCGTGGCTACCCCTCCATGGAGCGCCCGCACGACTTTGAACATCAGGAGGCCAAAATGGACCCACCTGCAAACCTGTCAATATCATCTTCTGCCCCACATCCCCCACTAATCTCACCAATTCATACACCTTCACTGAGCAGCAGCTCTGACTCAGATAAGCTCATAGTAGACACCGACTCTTCTGGCTCTGACAGCAACTCTAATTCCTCAACACCTGGAATTGAACCAAATTCTCCCCTCCATCTCCGAAACGGAAAGAGAGTGACACTTATGAGGCAAGAGCAACAACTGCCTACAACCAAAAACATCGCGGAGCCAGCCCAAAAAGGCAACCACAAAACCATCCCACAAGAAACGAGCAGGCGCGACGCAGCGAATCAGGAGCCAACTACATCACAACAAGGAGAGTTGGACACTGCCCAGCCTGCACCGCAAAAGAAAGACACACAAGTCACCCAAATACCAAAGGCATCACAAGTCAGGGGAAGAAAAATACCCCCCATTACAGTTTTCGAGACAAAGGGGTATACAACTTTTATCGGCCAGATACAAGGCAAGCTAAAAGGGGCCCTCAGCACAACATACAAAGGAGACAGTATTGTCTACCAGGCGACAAACTCAGAAGACTTCTATTTCCTAAAGCAGGAATTCCGTAAAAGACAAATAGAATTCTATACATATAATGATGACCCAAAACACACACTAAAAGTGGTCATAAAGAGATTAACCCCACATTGGACCCCTGACGAAGTGAAGCAGGCACTATTAGAAAGCGGCTTTCAGGTGCAGGGCGTGTACCAGGTGGCGCAGCCACAAACAGAAATAGACGCAGAAGGTAGAGTCATCTCTGCCCCACGCAGGAAGACCAGGAACTTCCAAGTAAACTTACTAAATACAGCAGAATCCAGAAAGATTTTCAAGCTGCAAAGACTGCTGCACATGACGATCGCAGTAGAGCTTTATAAAAAACCAGCAGGACCAACCCAATGCTACATTTGCCAACGCTTCAGGCACGGAGCTCAGCAATGCAACATGGCCCCAAGGTGTGTGAAGTGTGCTGGACCACACCTGTCGAGCACCTGCACAAAATCGAGAGACACGCCAGCCACTTGCGCAAACTGTGGAGGGGCTCACCCTGCATCCTATGGGGGATGCCCAGTACGTATCAAGCTTGTCGAGGCCTGGGAAGCGAGACACACGACCACAGCCAGAAATGCCCCACCCCCACCCCCCCCACCATCAATCTTGGAGGAAGCGCACTTCCCCACGCCACCAACACCCGCAAACGCGGGAAGAAACCCTAATAACCAAACCACTTCACCACCTCCTCCGCAAGACTGCACAACAGGACCACCTAAAGAACACAGAAACGATAACCGCACCTTAGCCCAGGTGGTAAAAACAAACCCCCAACCGGCAAAGGCGACAAAACCAGAAGCCCAACCACGACCCCAACGTCTACCAGCAGCGCAAAGACGCCCAGCCACCCCACCAAACCAACCAGTTGCCACCCAGGTCTCACGGCCCTCCCCCAAAAGGACAAAAACCCCCCCTCTGCCCACAAACCCTGCCAACAATCCAGACTCACCAACTCTCCCCACACCCATGCTATCACCAGCAGCAACATCCACAGAAGTACCTCCCCTGCCACTACTGGCACCAACCACCACAACAACTCCACCACCACAAACAGTATCCCAGCAGCTCCTGCAAGCCCCCATCTCTTCCACAACACCCCACACAGAATCAGATATCAGAACTGTCGAGATCACAGCATCTCCAACACAGCAGCAATCACCACATATCCAACAAAACCGAAATACCCAGGAGCATAGTCCAAACCAAAACCAGCCCTGGGACTTCGTCAAGAAGGTTATAAACCTTATCCAGAAATTATTAACCACAGACTTCTTCACGAAAGTGAAAAAAGCAATAAGCCAAATCCTAGCAGCTCCAGACACCTTCACGAAGGTATCAATGTTTTTCACCACCATTCTCCCACTGTTTTCCGATGGCGAATAGAAAACGACACATCACCATCGCCATCTGGAATGCAGACGGAGTATTCCATGACCGACACGAACTGGAAATGTTTCTAGAAGATTATGGCATTGACGTAGCACTAGTAAATGAAACCCATCTAACCCCTGATGAACAATTTCGAGTCAAAAATTACATTCTAATCCGGACTGACCGTCCTAACAGACCAGGTGGCGGAACTGGCGTCCTCATAAAACACCGGATATGCCACCGACAAGTAAACATCCCACCTCTAATCAATACAGAGGCAACTGCAATAGAAATCATGTTAAACCAGCACCCAACTGTCCTGGTGGCAACCTACCACCCTCCAAACGAACGCTTCCATCACAGTGACCTCGACAGCTTGCTAAATGTGAACAACAGGACCATAGTAGGGGGGGACCTGAATGCCAAGCACAGGGCATGGGGTTGCCGCACTGGAAATACAAGTGGGAACCAGCTGCTGAGATACCTGGATACCCACCCAGCAGTCCAAGTGGTAGCCCCAGATGAACCCACCCACTTCCCGTACAACTCACGCCATCTGCCAGACAAGCTGGACATATTCTTACTAAAAAATATTGACCTGGGCACAAGCACAGAAGTCATAAACACGCTGAACTCTGACCATAACCCAGTCATCTTAAGATTCGAAAATGATCACATCATACCAACAGAAAGCATCCACACTACGTACCACACAAACTGGGTACGATATAAAGAACTAGTGGCACATCACATACCAGACCCAGCACCGGAATATACATCGACAGAAGACATAGACAAAGCCGCAGCAGACTTCACTAACATCATCAAAAGCTGTGCCCAAGTCACAACTATCAAACTCACACAAAATAGGGGCAGGACCAACTTACCACCAGACCTAGCCCAATTGATAACAGACAAAAACCGGACCAGGAAGCGATGGCAAACATACCGTTACCCTCAAGATAGGAGGATAATGGACCAAATGGCCCGTGAAATCAAAACCAGACTGCATATGCTCCGGTGCAGCAGGTACCAACAGAGCTTGCAGGCAGCCGAATCAAACCCTGAACAATTCTGGCGAATCATAAAGGCTAGGCGGCAACCCCAGACAGCCACAAGACCACTGCATGGGCAACAGGGGCTGGTTTACACCCCTGCAGATAAGGCGGCCGCCATGTCAGACACCTACGAACTCCAGTTCCAAGAAAACATAGTAGAGAACGACGAGGGAGAAGCAGAGAGGCTAGAGAGGAGAATCGAGAGGCACCTCGCACGAAAACTCAATGAGAGGAATAACACCACCTTCGCAGACACAACTGAACGCGAAATAACAGCTTACATCAGGCGGATCGGCAACGCAAAGGCCCCTGGTCCTGACCTTATAAAACCCCCACTTCTTAAACACCTTCCACCACCTGCCATTTCCCATCTATCAAATATCCTCAACCACTGTCTCAAACTACAATATTTCCCTTCAGCCTGGAAGGTTGCCAAGATCATCTCAATCCCCAAACCCAATAAAGACCATCTATTCCCACAAAACTATCGTCCTATCTCGCTATTAAATCACTTATCAAAACTTCTCGAAATCCTCATCCTAAACGCCCTACTTAAATTCCTAAACGATAACACTATCCTTACCCCGGAACAATTCGGTTTTCGTGCTGGCCATAGCACCACCCAACAAGCCATCCGCCTGGTGGAGCACATCTGTGCCGAGAAACAACATGGAGACAGCACAGCAGCCATATTCCTCGACATAGAGAAGGCGTTTGACCGTGTCTGGCATGACGGCCTACTCTACAAGCTGTCGAAGCTAAATTGCCCCAATCACCTGTTAAAAATGATTCACTCATTTTTGACAGACAGGAGGTTTTTTGCTTCAGTTGATGGAGCGAAAAGTCCAATAACTAATATAGAAGCAGGTGTCCCACAGGGATCTGTGCTTGGCCCCCTCCTCTATCTTGTGTTCACAAATGATATCCCAAAAGAGCCGGGTGGGAACATAGCGCTCTACGCTGATGACACAGCGCTATACCACAGCGGGCGTAACATAAATCGTATAACGTGTAGCCTCCAGCGGCACCTCAACAAAGTCGACCACTGGTGTAACTTGTGGAAGGTAAAAGTAAATCCGGACAAGTGCCAAGCCATAATTTTCACACACAAAATAACAAGACCCATCAGAAATCTCAACCACAATGGACAACAACTCCCATGGAGAAAAGTTATAAAATACCTGGGACTGAACATAGACAAAAATCTCACGTTCAAACAGCATATAACAGAGGCCAAAAACAAAGGTTCCGCCCGGCTCTACCAACTGTATCCCCTTCTTAAGGGCAGGGGCTTATCAACAGAGGCGAAGCTCCGAATATGGAAAACAATAATTTTGCCAGTTATTCTTTATGGATCGGAGGTGTGGAGCATGGCGGCAAACACACACCTGGCCTCACTAGAAGTGATACAAAATAAGACGTTTAGAATAATCACAGATGCCCCCTGGTTCTCCAGTAACGAGGAAATTAGAGGTATGCTAGGTCAACCAACATTTAACCATCTCATAAAAATCAAGTCAACGAAATTCTATGAAACATCTCATTCTTCACCTTTCCCCCTCATTAGATCCCTGGGACCAGATATTCTCCCTACACACAGAACTCCCATCACTACCATTCACCGTCAGTTCAGATGACGAGCTACACTGACTTTCATCCACTCATATCATAACCATCATTAATCAAACACAGTTCATATACCCGGGGAACACCCCCAAACAAGTACAGACAAAAAGCCAATCTTAACCTAAAGGTACCATCTCGAAAGTCAGGGCATCAATAGGATGCCGGTACTTCAATTAACAAAGGGGGAGAATACCCCAAACATATCAGGTCGGCGGGTGCCACTGTGTGGGGAGACGCTGACTAGAGCGGAGCGCTTGCTACTGGTGTTGCTGCTGCCGTACGTTGGTTCGAGATGCCGCCCAAGACTAGCGGGAAGGCCGCCAAGAAGGCTGGCAAGGCGCAGAAGAACATTTCGAAGGGCGACAAGAAGAAGAAGCGCAAGAGGAAGGAGAGCTATGCCATCTACATCTACAAGGTGCTGAAGCAGGTGCACCCTGACACGGGCATCTCGTCGAAGGCGATGAGCATCATGAACAGCTTCGTGAACGACATTTTCGAGCGCATTGCGGCCGAGGCTTCTCGCCTGGCGCACTACAACAAGCGCTCGACCATCACGTCCCGCGAGATCCAGACCGCTGTGCGGCTGTTGCTGCCTGGCGAGCTGGCCAAGCACGCCGTGAGCGAGGGCACGAAGGCGGTGACCAAGTACACGAGCTCCAAGTAAGGAGGTGGCTCTGGAATGGAAGGAAGGATGGAGAAGGCTCCTCCGTTGCGAGAGCGGCAAAACGGCCCTTTTCAGGGCCACCAACTTGCCTTTTGCGGGAAGGGCGGAATTGTTGTTGTTGTTTGTGTGTGTGGACGGCTGTGATGTATGTGTGCATTTTGATTGTGGGTGGGGGGGCGCGTCAAAGCGTGTTGCGCGGGGTACGGCCACGAGGTTGGTCGCCGTGGCGTGGAATGGTGGCACGCCTCGTTGGCGTGGTTTTTGACCCATTGGTGTTGTTGGGGTGTGTGTGTGTGTTACCCGTCTGCGAGGGGGGACAGTGCGATCGGCGACTTTTGTGTCACCGTAACGACGGCCGTTTGCGGGTTTGTTTTTTTGCACATCATACATGGCGAGGGTGAAATGTGAAATGTTTTTGTTTGGTTTTTGTTTTGTTTTTTTGCCGCCCACTATTCCCTTTGCTGTACGCCGAGTTTGACAATGGTGCGACGTAACTGCAGCGTGGAGGTGTGTGAGTGACGTTGAAATGAACGTGCCATTAAGACGCATTGTTGTTGTATTGTACTGTACGTGTACGGCGACACGCACGATGATGTACCATTCGACTCTGATGTTTGATAGCCGTGTCTGACTGATTGCGTACGACGCACGCACACCGATGTCGTCATTCAAGATGCACGCTAGACGACGACGGCGGCGGCGGCGGTGGTCGTTTGTTTGGCGAATGTCTGTACACGTGTTTGTCTGTGTCCATCCGGTATGTATTTGTTTGTTTGAAAGTGTTTTGTGTGTCGGTGACGTGGTCCGATCCGTCGCCCCCTGAGTAACTGTCGATCGGCGCGATAGACCGGCGTCACGCAACTGAACCGAAGTCTTGGGCACACCCGTCATACTGTTGTACACCGTCGCGCTGAGAACGGTAACGAAAGGTTGACGTTGATCGGTCGAATGTCTGGGCAGAACGTGAGGAATGAGGCAAGAGTGCAAGGAGGGGGGGCAAAAGAGAGAGGAAGGGAAAAAGGGGAGAAACGCATTCGTAGAGCAACGGAACGTTCCCGTGTCGGAGGCGTATTGGAGCCGCACTGAAATGCGTTTAACGGCGGCGCGGCTGCAAGTGTCTGCCGTGGTGAACGTTACCTTTGACGGCTGCATTGGGCTTTGCCTTTGCTTTCGCTTTCGCTTTCGCGTTCGCTTTCGCTTTCCCGGATGTACGTAACGTTTGTTGATATGGTTCTGAGGAAGAGTGTATGACAGTGCCGTGCCGTCCATGTTCGTGTGCCCTCCCATTGTGTGTATGCTATTGTCTGTGTACTTGAATGATGTATGTAGGTGTTAGTGGACATGTTTTACCAGTGGGGGGAAATGGATCGTCGATAGTTGCCGTCACTCTGTCACGGTCGAGATGACGCACCCTCCGTACAGAAAGGTGTCGAGAAAGTGAGTGTGTGTGTGCGTCCGTGAATTGGCAGCGTTTGGAGGTGGGCGTGCCCTGCATGTGGCCCGGAAAAGGCTGTTCGTTAGGCGGTAGTGTTGTGTGGACAGGGGAGGGGCATGCGTAACGCTGCTGGCATGGCATTTCGGGAGATGGGAGGGGGCAAACGAGGAAACGAGGAGCGGCGGCCAAAGACGGGACGGGGAGGGGCGCGGTGTGGGTGGCTTGCGCCTGTGCTCGGCGTTGTGGTTTGTGCAAAAGAGGAGGAGAAAAACAATGTGAGTTGCCAGGGAGGGGAGCGGTGTTGTGTTGTGGTTGTCGTGGTGTAGCCGCAGACGCGGCTGTCAGTGAACGTGGCGAGACGGACGGATGCGCGGAGGGGCGGGGGCGGCGCATTTCGCCGGTGCCGTGCCGTGCCGTGCCTGAAAGCCGCGTGGTCGCTGTGTTGTTGGTGGCGTGGGGGCGAGGAGAGTACCGTACGGGTGTGCTTGTGCGCCGGAAATGGCACACTGCGCCCGCCCGTCTTGGAGGCTGATGGCTGTGGTGTGGAAATGGGGCGCGGTGATGTTGAAGCACAGAAAAGAAACCAAGAAAACGGAAGGCGTGATGCGGCGGTGGTGGTGAGAGCGGGAAAAACAAAACAAAAGAAAAAAAACAACAAAAAAAAAGAAGGAAAAACAACAAGAAACAAAAAAGAAAACAAAAAGTCTATCAATATTAAAATGTAAATGGAAATGGACCCAGGTATAACCTCCCTGCACAAATAGCAGAGAGTCCGATGATAATAAAAATGTGCCAGAATGTTAACGTCCCTACAAAACAAACCCAACGATAATATTAATGAAAGAGTGAACCGTATGTAACATTGCAACAGACATAATGAAACCTGATAAATTGTATAAGGGCAGCAGCCGTTGACCTTTGGCCCTGTATTCAGAATAAAAAGAGCCAAAGATCGTTACCCCAATGAAAAAGACACTGAAACACGTATGTAACATAGTAGCGATGGCGAGACATTGTAGCATCTGTGACCAGAGAGTTTGCGCTGGACTGCGCGAGTGTTGCGAGCGGTTCTCAGTCAGTCAGTCAGTCTGTGTAGTTGAGGGCTGTACTCTGTCAGTAGTCGTCGCGTGCAGTACGCTAATAGTCGTCATGCAGAGCGGTCGGTCAGTAGTAGCAGCCGAGTGCGGTTGTGTGATGTAGGCGGTCGGCAACACTGGTCAAGATGGTGAATAAGGTATACTGTTAATTGATATAATCGTTAGATAATGAGAAATTGTATTTATTGTAATTATTCTCCAACAAGTTCCCCAATAATAATTTTTATTTCAAAAGCATTTTTCAAACATTTAATCTTTTATTGAACTAAAGAGTTCGTTCCACTTCTTTGAAGAAAAATGTCACTAAAATCACAAAGAAAGAGAATATTATTATTTGCAATGCAGTTCCTCCAAGCGCTGCGCAACAACCAGAGCAGAAATGTGACATCCATTTATTCGGAGGTAAGACTTTTAATTCTGATTGTTTTGCACAGGGCCAAAGACCGATATTTCGGTTTAATTGAAGTTTCTTGTCACTGAACGGACTTTTGTAAATGTTGTGTGAAGACTTTATATTTGAGTCAGATTGCGAATTGCACATTTTTGTTGCCATTTTCAATACCTCTCATTGTGGGCGAGGTTACAATTAGCGCAATGTCCATTAGCATCCGTAAATAACATTGTCCATTATTTTAAATATTGCTGGGAGGTTACAACACACACACACACAAAACAAAAAACAAAAAAAAACAAAAAATTGCATTTATATCCGCTCCTCAATTGTAGATACCCCTTACACAGCTGTGTGCAATGAATGAGTGCTGGCTGGTAATTAATTGCACTCCTTGGAGGGAAATGCCATAGGAAGTAGTCTTTAAAAAGTGAATGTTTTTCGTTAAGAGACAAAAGTTACTTTAGAAAAAAAGTAATAGTGGGGCTTTTGTTGTTGAACAAAATAAGTACAATGAACATACGTTATCAGATTTGCGCAATGCAGCGTCACACCACCTTTTGATTATAACACAATATACTATACATCGTCCCGAACCGTGACCAGAGTCGCGAGACGAGCAGAGCACGCCGCCGACGCCCGCTCAGTACAACCGTCCACCCGCTACTACTGTCGACCGACTACTACCTCTCCCGACTCGCGCTACAATATATATAACAACTGTTCCTGGCGACCCGGTGCGTGCAACTACTGTCGTCTGGCGCGGTCCAAGCGCCGACTAGCAGCGATAAAGAACTCTCTGGTCAGACAGAGATGCTGTCATGCCTCGCCATCGCTCTGGTAATGAATACATACGTGGTGCAGCGTGCGTACCACCGGAACACGCAGTGGCGGAGCCAAAGACTGTGTTGTCGAGGTCGAGTGCGAGTGGGAAGAGAGGCAGCGTCGGCACGGAGATGCAAGCGAGCGCGAGACGCACGGGGGCTGCGGCGTGGCGCGTTTGCGGTCGGCGCCTTTGGTGGCAACGGCCGGGACAAGCAGCGGTGTATGGTGTGGTGCGGGGCGGACAGGGGCGGCGGTGGACGGGGAGGAGGCGGCGCGACGACGGCATGGGGGCGAAAACGGGACGGGGGACGGCGGATGTTGAGAGGCGTCACGCGCGGACAGGACACAGACACAGAGACACACAGATTGGAAAGGGAGGGTGCGCGGTAGTAGTTGGGAATGTGCGTACCGTGCGGGATGGGAGTGGGCGAGGAACACGGTCGTGGCCCCTGTTTTGGGTGCGTGTGATGACGTCGGTGTGTTGTGGGAAGGGAAGGTGCTGTGGCGGCGGCGCGTAATGGGCGTAGGCCGAAAAGAGAAAGGAACGTGGGCAGTGTGTTGGCAAGCGTCGGTTCGACTGCGACGTTGATGGGCAGGGCAGGGCAAGGTTAATGGTGGTAGGAGTAGGCGTGTGGGCGCAAAAAATCTGCCGCTGCAGGCGGTGCCGTAACCGCCATGGCGGGAAGGAGAGAGGGCCAAAGAAAGAAAGAAAGAAAGAAGAAAACAAAAAAAAAAAAAGGAGGGGGGGGGGGGCGAAAGTGGAGAGGCGGTGGTGTGAGAAGGGCGGGGGCGGAAGGAAGGCAGGAAGGACAAGAGGCGAGGCGACGGCTTGCTTTGTGTATCGGTCGGTCTCTGGCTATGCTTCGTTTTCTGCAGCAGGGTCGGTGCGCGGCGTGGCTCGCGGCAGTGGGAACGCCTGGTGGCTGGACGGCCAGCAATGCGGTTGGATGGGCGGCCACAGCACCGCACCTGTGCCCGAGGAGGAGACGCTGGCGGCGGGCCCTGAGGTGAGGCCGGCTCGGCTGGGGCTGTGGATGTGTAGGTGTGCGCCGCTGCTGCAACAACGAGTAAAACGCGAGAAGAAGGGATGGCGGTAGAGAGGAAAAAAAGAAAAAGGTCGTGTTGTGTTGATGCGCAGGCAGACGCGTACAGAGGGACGAGCCCGGTCTGCAGCAGGGTGTGGCCGTGCCGAGTGCAGAGCAGCGGCGGCTCGGTTCGGTTCGGCCCGGCCCGGCGGGCCGCGCTGTTGTCGCGGACGTGAGCGCCCCCTGGCGGGTGGCCGGAGGCGGCGCGGCGTGTTGGACGTGTGGCTGGTGGCAGTGCACAATTTGCGAGTGGCTGGCGGTGTGGTGTGGCGGTTGGCGCGTCGGGCGGCGGAGAGGTATGTGTTGCGGGCGCCCTTTGCTGCGCTGCGTCGTTGCGTGTGCCGTACAGGGCGGGCGCTTGTCGACTGTGTGGGCGGTGTGGCGAATTGGCGTGAAACGGCTGCCGAGAGGTGTGTGGTAGCGAGCCGGTCGGTGGTGTCAGTGCGAAGGGGAATGTGCGTGCGTTTGGCGGTTTCGGTGTGCTTTTTGCGGCGTGAGAGTGGGAATTAGTGGGGCCGGCTGTTGTGTTGGTTCCTTGTGTCTTGTGTCGCGTAGCTTGATGGCAACGTGGAAGGACGCCGGTTTCGTTTCGAGCCTTGCGTGTGGTTGTCGACGTTGACTGGTTGGCGTGTGCCGATGCACGTGCATGTGTGGGTCGCGAGTGCGTTTTTGGCTGGCTGTGTGTGTGTGTGTGTGTGTGTGTTTTGGGGGGGAAGGGGGAGGCGGTGGTGAAAGTGCAGTCGTTGCCACGGGCGTCGTCGGGTGGGGCTGGGGCTGTGCGTCGTGGCGGAAAGGTGGTAGGTTGCGGGAAGCGAGCCCGTCGTTGACGGTGTCGCGTGAGTTGTGAATCGAGTGGGGCGCGGGGCGCGGGACAGGAGCAGCGTGCCGCTGCGTCGTGGTCGTCAGCAGAGGCTGTGCGTGTGCTTGTCCTTTTTGTGGGCGGTTCGTGCGAGGCGTTTTTGTTTTGTGTTGCCCTAGTTGTTAGTTTATTTTGTTTGTGTTTGTTATTTTGAGACGACGACTGGTTGGTGGCGTGCGCGCGAAGTGGCGGTGTGCGCTTCCCGTGTCGTTTGTGTTGTTTGGTTTTTTTGTTTTTGTGTGTTTTTGTTTTTTTTTTTTTTTTTTTTTTTTTTTTTGCACTGGGCCCCGGTGGGTGGGTGCGTGTGTGTCGATTGCCGGCTGGCGAAAGGTGCGCCATCGGCGGGGTGGGTCGCCGGCACAAGTAGAGGCGGCGGCGTTGTTGCTGTTGTTGTGTGGTGTTTGTTTTGTTCGGCTGTGTCGGCGAGCTGTGTTGCGGTGCGTGTGAATGGTGGTGCAAAAGTGCTGGCGTTGGGGCTGCGACTGCGACGGCGACGGCGGCGAGCCGCGGGCGCGCCATTGATAGTGATGTTGTGAACAGCGGCTGTGTACGGTAGTGGTGTTGTTGTAGCACGACGTGCATCCGGGCCGGCGCGGAAAGCGCAGTTGCGGGCGGTTGCCCTTCGGTGCCAGCCATGTCGCGTGAGCGGCGGGTTGCTCTGGTGTCGACACGTGGTGCTCTGGGTTGTTGTGTGGTGCCCTTTGGCCGGTGGGGGTGGTTCGCGTGTGTCTCGTTCGCGCTCGGTGTCTGGTCGTGGTCGTGCTGCTCCCCCGTCTGTCGGCGGTTTCCGACGTCGTCTGTACGTTTTTGTTCGTTTGCGGCGTGCCTGCCGACGTCGTCCCGTCGCGACCTTTCAACCGAAAGTGTGGCGCCCGAAGGTGAACGAACGTAACCCTGACCTCGGCGCTTTACGCTGAGCCGAGCGAACCGAACCGAACCTAACCTGTGGTGTGGCGAGGTGAGCTCAGCCTGTGAGCCCCTAACGTCTACGTAAGGTAAGCTGTCCGGCTCACGCCTCACGTTTTTGAACGCTTTTTTAACCTACGTTTGACGCTTCTTAACCTAGCACTGACCCCTTAACCTAACGTGTAACCTAACCTAACCTAACCTAACCTAACCTAACCTAACCTAACCTAACCTAACCTCTGACGCCTGACGTGTTTGAATGCTTAACCTAAGTTTGACGCTTAACCTAACCCAAGTCCCCTTAACCTAACCCACGTCCACCTAACCTAACCTAACCTAACGTAGACGTGTAAACGTAATGTGTAACGCGTAACGTGTAAGGTCGGCTGTCGTGTGTGCTTGACGGCAGATTGGGTTGGTCTGTAGATTCGGATTGCGGTTTGCCTCGGTCGAGGGGTTGGGTCGGAAGCGGCGAGGGGCGGCGGCGCCTGTTGCGCAGGCGGCGTCCGTTTGCGGCGGGCAATTGTTGAGAAACGGCTGTGAATGTTGGCGGGCGAGAGGAGGAGGACGGCGCGCGATGTGGCCCGACGGCTGCGGGCCGATCGGGAAACGGCGGGAGGGCGACGGAAGGCGATGGGGCGGCGGAGGCGCGTTTGCACGGCCGTCATCGCCGCACGCCTCGGCTTGTGTGGCTGTGGCGCCGGCCGCGCTGGCCGGGCTGCCGCGGCGACGGTGTGGGAGTTTTGCCGAAGGTTTGGCCATTGTGGCGGGTCGTCGGCTGGGGCTGTGGGGGCGGCATTTGGGCGGGGGCGGCGATTCTCGGCGGGCCGACCCAGGCTGTAGCGCGCGGTAGCTGCAGTTTGGCCGTGGTTTGCGGCGCTGCCGTGGCGACTGGTTGGCGACTGTGGTGTGGCTGTGTGTAGCCCCATCCTCGGTGGTTTGAAAGGCGCGGGCGGTTGTGGCGCAGGTTTGGGGCTGCTCCGCACAGGCTGTCGGACGTTGGGCGGTAGCAAGCGCGGGAGGCGCGGCGCGGCGGCGCGCAGAGTGGCGGCCGCTCTCTCGGCCGTCCGCGCCCGCCCGCGACACTGGCTGGGCCTTGTGATTCTCTGCTCTGCTGCTGTGCTGTGCTTGCGTGCCTGCCTGCCGTCCCGCTCGCTCTCGCTGTGTGTTACGCGCGTCGTCGAAATGGCAGATCAGGCGGCTACGAACGAGACTGCTGCGGCACCCGCCGCCACCGGCACTACGAAGAAGGCCAAGTCTGCGTCGTCTGCGAAGAAGCCGCGCGCCAAGCCTGCGCACCCGCGCACCTCTGAGATGGTGACGGCCGCCATCAAGAGTCTGAAGGAGCGCGGCGGGTCGTCGCTGCAGGCGATCAAGAAGTACATAGCCGCGCACTACAAGCTGGACGCGGAGAAGCTGGCGCCGTTTATCAAGAAGTACCTCAAGTCGGCCGTCGTGGCGGGCGAGCTGGTGCAGACGAAGGGGAAGGGCGCGTCCGGCTCGTTCAAGCTTGCCGGCGCCGGCGGCGGGGGGGCGGCCGAGGGCGGCAAGGCTCGTGCTGGCGGTGCCAAGAAGAAGCGCGCCGCTCCGGCCAGCAAGGAGAAGAAGGGCGCCCGTGCGGCCGGCGCAAAGAAGGCTGGTGGCGTGAAGGCGGCGACCGGTCGGAAGGCGGGCGCCGCCAAGAAGGCGTCTGCGGCGTCGGCCGCGCCCGCGGGTGCGAAGAAGGCGGCTGCGGCCAAGCCGGCCAAGGCCAAGTCGCCGTCGAAGGCGAAGAAGGCCGCCAAGGTTCCGACGAAGAAGCCGAAGGCGCCGCGCCCGAAGAAGGCGACGACGCCGTCTAAGGCGAAGGCTTCGCCCAAGAAGAAGAAGTAGAGTAGAGGAGAAAGAGATGGGAGAAAGGAAGGGTTTGGCGCTTGACTCCGTCGTCCCCACCCCCCGTCGTCGTCTAGTGGCGCGCAAGAGACGCGCGGCCCAAAACGGCCCTTCTCAGGGCCATCAAAGCACGTCGGGGAAGGTTTTGATTGTCGTGTTGCGTTTGGTGTGGGTGTCTGTCTGGCGTTTCTGTATGCCCGTGGGGATGCTGTTTGCGTGCCGTGGTGGTTGGATTGCGGGGGTCGGTGGCGGGTGTGGGCGGCGGTAGCGGTAAGCGGTGTTGTTGTTGCGGCGGTAGCGGTAAGCGGTGTTGTTGTTGTTGTCGTGGTTGATTGTCGCCGTGTTTGTGGCGGCGGCCGACGGTTGGTTTTTCTGTCACGTTGTTTTGTTTGAATACGTTGGTTGGCTTGCCTGCGTTCGTTCGTCTCGGATGTCTGTCTTGTCGAGTCGTGTCTGGTCTTTGTTTTGTTTTGTTCCTTTGTGTGTGTGTGTGTGTGTGTTATGTTTTGCAACGGGGGGCACGTTGAGATGTGGAAGGAGTCGGCGGGGATTTCGGTGGCGCGTAGAGCGAGCGAGCGCGCGCGCCTGCCTGGCCGTTGGCCGTCGGAGTGGAGTGCGGGTTTTTTTTGTTTTCGAAACGAAAGCGGCGGCCGGCCAGCCACCCGTGCGGTGTGACGTCGGCCGTTGGGTATTGTGCGCTTTGAGCGCCGGGGAGGGATGATGTGTGATTGTTGCGCGCTGCTAGCAGGCAGGCAGAGTGAGCGGGTGTGGCGGACGGACGGGAAGTGGTGGTTTTTTTTTGTTTTTGGGTTGCGGGGCGAGAGGCAGGCGACCGACAAAGTTTGCTCGCGACGGAGAGATGTTAGTGGCCCTGAAAAGGGCCGTTTTTGTTTGTGCGGTGCGGTGCGGTGCGGTGCCGCGGCGCGGTTTAGGCGCGCTCGCCGCGGATGCGGCGCGCGAGCTGGATGTCCTTGGGCATGATGGTGACGCGCTTGGCGTGGATTGCGCACAGGTTGGTGTCTTCGAAGAGGCCGACGAGGTAGGCCTCGCTGGCCTCCTGCAGGGCCATGACTGCGGAGCTCTGGAAGCGCAGGTCGGTCTTGAAGTCCTGGGCGATCTCGCGCACTAGGCGCTGGAATGGCAGCTTGCGGATGAGCAGCTCTGTGCTCTTCTGGTAGCGCCTGATTTCTCGCAGGGCGACGGTGCCCGGCCTGTAGCGGTGGGGCTTCTTGACGCCTCCGGTGGCGGGCGCGCTCTTCCTCGCCGCCTTGGTGGCGAGCTGTTTGCGCGGCGCCTTTCCGCCGGTGGACTTGCGGGCCGTTTGCTTTGTGCGGGCCATGGCGGTAGCGGTAGCGGTAGCGGAGCGGCGTGCGTGGAGGTTAGGTGCGGCGCGGCGTCCGGTGCTGCCTTGACAACGGGCCCGCGCGCCTCCGTGCTGCGCTTATATGCCCTCGGTTGCGCGTGGTGGGGGGAGGGCGGGCCAGAGTCTATATAGGGGGGCGGCGGGCGCGCTGGGCGCAGAGAGAGCAGACCAGACCAGACCAGGCAGACCGGTTGTGAGTCGTCGCTCCGGCAGCACGCAGAGATGTCGTGGGCGCGCCCGGAGTTTCGAGGATCACTGAGCAGAGCTATGGGTGTGGCGGATCGCCGTTCGGCCGAGCCCGCTCGGTCGACGGCCCCATCCGGCCCCCCAAATACGACGACTGGAGAAGTTGGTGTGGCAGACCGCCGTCCGGAGGAGCGTGCTCCCTCGGCGGCCCCGTCTGACCCGCCGTCTACGACGACTCGGCCACGGGACCCGGACCTCGAGTCAGGAGAAGATGACGATGTCATCGTCAACTTGGCAGATTTCCTGCCCACGAAGAACGGGCAAAGGACGGCAGCCAGCGCACCGCACCTCGCAGATGGCGGGCGGCGCAAACGGCCGATGTCCGCTGCTCAAGTAGGTGCCAGAAAGGCAGCTAAGAAGAAGAGGCAGCCGACTGTCTCTACCACGGGAGGCAGAAGACGCGCCATCCGTGACGACAGCGTGGCAGGCGCCACCTGGACGACCGTTTCGTCCCGACGGGCGGCCAGGCCCAGGGCGACGCCTTCCCCGCCTCCCACATCGACTGCAAACCGCTTCGGCGCGCTTGCAGAAGACGAGAGGCCAGAGCGGCCAACGACCTCGCAGACGGTGCCCACGACCGCTGCACGGGCTGGCTGCTCAGACGACGAAGTAGAGATGGCCCCCACCACCGGGCTGTCTCATCGACGGCCGCCGCCGATAGTCTTTGAGGTGGCCAAGGACTACAAGGGCTTCCTGCAGCTCGTCAGGCAGTGGACGACTGCCGATTTCACCCTGCGAGCTGCTTCTGGAAACCTTGTGCGGCTGCAAGTCAGCAACACGCAGGATTACGTAAAGGTGACGTCGGAGGCGTCGAACCAGGGCCTGCACTGGTACACGCACGCCGCCGTCCCCGAGAGGCTACTGAAGGTAGTCGTCAAGGGTTTCCCCATGGCGGCAGAACCTGACCTGTTGAAGGAGGAGCTGGCGGACCTTGACTTCCACGTCAGGAACGTGACGCGGGTCAAGTCCCACGTCAGCCACAAGGAGTCGCCTTCCCTGCTGGTGATTGCCACCGATACACCGGAGAACAGGCGGCTCTTCGAGCTGAAGAAGGTGGCCAACACATCGGTCACCGCGGAGGGCCTCAAGCAGAAGAGGGGGCTCGTCCAGTGCTTCCGCTGCCAGGGGATGGGACACGTGGCTAGCCACTGTTCCTTTCCCGAGGCATGCGTGAAGTGCGCAGGCCCCCACGCAAGTGGGCTCTGCCCACTTCCGAGGACGCACACTCCCAAGTGTGCAAACTGTGGCGGCCCACATGTGGCGAGTTATCGCGGCTGTGAAGTCTTCAAAGCCGCGGTTGCTCGCCAGCGTGGGCAGCCAGCACAGAAGTCTGCCGGCCGCTCCCTCGGCCGTCCGCGCCCAGGCGCAAAACCGTCGAGGCGGCAGGCAACAGCCACTACGCAGAGGACAGCCGCAGGCGCTACAAACGCCCCCACCACGGTGGGGAACAGAAGAAGGCGCATCCGCGCCAACAAACGTGCCCGAGAGGGCACGCCAGAAGCTGAGCGCGTTTCCCCCCACAAGGGGAAACTGCGCAAAGAGGACGCCACTACAACGGACGGTGGCAAGAGTGGCAACACGACTGCCACCGCCCGTCAGTCTGCTGCGCCAAGGCGGGACGCTGCACCTGCAGCGAATGAAGACATCCTGGCAGCAGCCGTCTCCGCACTGTCTGTGGCAATCGACAAGGTGGCAAGCCTTGCCGACACGCTACAGCGAGTTGCGGAGGCCATGCTGACGGCCACACAAGCGGCCGCTAAACAGCAGCCGAAGTGAGGCGCTCCCTGCGCCGTCCGCGCCGGGAGAAGTGCAGTCGGCTCGACATGGGCCAACACCGCTGCCCGCAAACGCGGTCAGCACAGAAGACAACAAAACCTGAAAAGGGCAACAAGAAGACACTAACAAAAAGTGAAGAAGCAAGAAACTACCAGTCGAGAGATGATATGGAGGCAATGCAGGGGAAGCCTGCAAATACTCCGGCAACCAGGGTTAGAGGGCGAACCCTGTAGAAGATGCTCTAGCTGGCTGGCTGGGCGCAGACCGTAGCCGACTCGCCAGCCGCTGCAGCTGCTGTTTGTGCACGTTTTGCTTTGCCCGAGGAAGGAAGGATGACAGGCCGCGGCAAGGGAGGAAAGGGGCTCGGCAAGGGTGGCGCCAAGCGGCACCGCAAGGTGTTGCGCGACAACATCCAGGGCATCACGAAGCCCGCCATCCGCCGCCTGGCTCGCAGGGGCGGCGTGAAGCGCATCTCTGGTCTGATCTACGAGGAGACCCGCGGGGTGCTGAAGGTGTTCCTGGAGAACGTGATCCGCGACGCGGTGACGTACACTGAGCACGCCAAGCGCAAGACTGTGACGGCCATGGACGTGGTGTACGCCCTGAAGAGGCAGGGGCGCACCCTGTACGGTTTCGGCGGTTAGGCTGCGTCGCAGCGGGCGCTGGCCTTCCCGCGGCCGTGCTTGTGGGTGGGAGAGACTAGAAAACGGCCCTTTTCAGGGCCACCACACTGTTCGGAAGTTGAAAAGTGCGAAAGAGTCTGTGTTGTTGTTGCTGCGTGTGTGCGCTGTGTTGTTTGTTTGTTTCTTTCTTTCTTTCCGTTTGAGCGACGTGATGTGACTGGGAGGGGAGAAGGAAAGGAAACGTGTCATGTGGCTGGCTGTGTGTGGAGCTGCTTCGTTTGTGTGTTTGTTATTGTGTGTCTTTGTATCGATCGCGACGGAGATGGCGGGCTGTGTGTTGTTGTGCGAGAGGCGGTGATTATTTGCTTGCGTGGTTTGGCTCTGTGTGTTTGTTTGCGGCGGCGGCGTTGGGGTTTCCGAGGCAAGGCGTGTGGGCATAGGCGGCCGGATCAGCTGTTTCGTTCGTGTCGACGGCCGTTGCGCGCGGGAGTGGAGGGCGGTGTGTCGACACGCCTCCCTTTAACAATGGTCATTATTGCTGCCGTTGTCGGTTTGGAAGGCGACTGCGACCGTGCAAAATGTGTGTGTGTGTGTGTGTGTTTTGGGCCACACGGGCTGTGTGGACGACAAGATGGCGGACGTGCGCCGGCGGCGGCTGTGCTGTGACGGTGCAAAGTTAAAACAAAACAAGGTGCGGCGAGGACGACTGAAATTTTGCTTTGGACGTAGGTTTGTGTGGTGGCCCTGAAAAGGGCCGATTGTTGTGGGCCGAGCCGGCAAAGCGCGTTGCGTGCAGGGGAGCACGCGGCGGCTGCGATTGCCTGGCCTCCTTTAGGCCTTCTTCTCGGTCTTCTTTGGCAGCAGGACGGCCTGGATGTTGGGCAGGACACCACCCTGTGCGATGGTGACGCCCGACAGGAGCTTGTTGAGCTCCTCGTCGTTGCGGATGGCAAGCTGCAGGTGGCGCGGGATGATGCGCGTCTTCTTGTTGTCGCGGGCCGCGTTTCCGGCCAGCTCGAGCACCTCAGCCGCGAGGTACTCCATGACGGCGGCGAGGTAGACGGGCGCCCCGGCGCCGACGCGCTCTGCGTAGTTTCCCTTGCGCAGGAGGCGGTGGATTCTGCCGACCGGGAACTGGAGCCCAGCCCTGCTTGAGCGGGACTTTGACTTGCCCTTGACTTTGCCTCCCTTTCCGCGTCCGGACATGGCGATGGGCTAGCGACGGTGCACACGAAACGGAAACGAAAACGACCGGTGCGAGCGGCAGCGAGTCGAGCAGCGGAGTGCGTGCCGGCGCAGCTCTCTCTCTCCTTGCATATGTGATTTCTCACCGATGTGAGAATGTGTGTGTTGAAGGGTGTTGTCTGGTGACATTTCCTTCTAGTTGAATGTGCTATTTTTGTGGCATGTGTTATATGCCCCTAACTTTGTGTTGTGGCCTAACTTTTTTATGCGGTGGTGCTTTGACGTAGTGTTGTGTTCAGTCCAGGATTGTTTTGGGTCTCCTGAATTTTGTAGGGGTGTTGGGGTAGTTCCCTAGTCTGTTTATAAGCTGGTTTTCGGAACTGCGCGCATTTCGATAGAATGCGGCCGCGAGTTCTCGAAATCTTTGAATCAGTGTTTTCATTCCCGCGGCTTCGTGCGTATCTGCCGTGGGGAATCGGGAGGGGACGTGTAGTGCCCGTCGCAGTGCCCTATTTTGGGTTCTCTGCAGCCTCGCTATGTGCGACTTGGCTGCATATCCCCACACTGGGCAGGCATACTCAAATATAGGTCTTACTAAACTGCAGTAGAGCCTGACTCCGGTTGTTGCTGCGAGGCTGCTACTGCAGTTCAGCAGTGGATATAATTCGTTCAGCCTGGCGCTTGCCTTATTCCTGAGATCGTTTATGTGCGATCTCCAGGTAAGGCGCTGGTCTATAGTGACCCCCAGGTATTTTGCGGTTTTTTTCCACGGGATTTCACGCCTGTGGAGCCTAAGTGTTGTGTTTTGTCTATGTCGGTGTGCGATTGATCGTTTGCCTTTCCGTTGCGTGAGCATGATTGCTTGCGTTTTGTCGCCGTTTATTGTAATTCTCCATTTCTTAGCCCATGTTTCTGTGTTGTTGAGTAGGTTTTGTAATCTCCGCGTGACGAGTGTTCTGTTGGTGCTGGTGGCAAAGAATGCCGTGTCATCAGCGTACTGGGCTGTGTGAGTCTGTGGGGCGGTCGGTGTGTCGGCTGTGTACAGGTTGTACAGCACGGGGCCTAACACCGAGCCCTGAGGGACTCCAGCTCGTATGCCTCGTGTGCTTGATTTAGCAGTGTCTACTTTAACACAGAATTTCCGATTAGCTAGGTAGCTGCGCAGTAGCTTAACGACTTGGCCGGGGAAACCTAACGTGTAGAGTTTGTAGAGTAGTCCAGTGTGCCACACACTGTCAAATGCTTTGGCTACATCGAGTAGCACTAGGCCACAGTAGCCTTTCCGGTTGAAGGCGTCTGTGGCGGCTTCGACTACTCTCATAAGTTGTTGGGGTGCTGAGTGTTTATTGCGAAACCCGAATTGGAATTGGGGGAGCATTTCTTCTCTGCGTATGTATCTTTCTATGTGAACCAATAGGAGGCGCTCGTAGAGTTTACTGAGAGTGGGGAGTAAACTTATGGGGCGGTGGTGCTGAGGAAAAAGTGGATCTTTTCCAGGCTTAGCGATCGCGACCACTTCCGCGTGTTTCCACTGCTTCGGGAATGTTTGTGTTCGCGTGATCTCGTTGAATATTTCTGTAAGTTTTTCTATCGCTAGCTGGGGCAGGTGTTTAAGCAGTTCATTGGTGAGGTTGTCATGTCCTGGGGCTTTCTTTGTGGGTAGAGATCTGATGGCTTTTGCTACCTCCTCGATTGAGAAGGCAGGTATATCGTCAGCGACGTCATCTTCTGCTGCGAGAAATGCAGTTAACTGTTCTCTTACTGTTCTCTCATGTTCCTGGTCTTGCGCTTCTGCTGGAGTGAATTGTTTTTCGAAGACGTCGGCGAGTGCGTTGGCTTTGTCACGGGCGCTGAACACTAGTCCTCTCTCGCCATGCAGAGGCGGCATCCTAGCGCGTCTTTTGGTGAACTGCTTGGTGGCTTGCCAGAGGCTGTTGTCCTGCACTTTGAGAGCCGTGAGGCGGTTCGACCATTGCTGGTTTCTGTGCTCAGTGAGCGATGCCTTAAGCTCTCTTTGTAGGCGGTTGAGCAGCCTCCTGGTTATCGGATTTCGCGTCAGTTTCCATTCCTTCGCGGTCCTGTTCTTGTGTCTTATCTGAGCAAGCAGCTGGGGTGGCAGTCGCTGTGTGGGGGGTGGACTGGGACGGGGGCTGGGTGTAGCGCCCTTTGCTGCTTGCAGGATCGCGTCGGTGAAATTTCTCAGCGTTTGTTCTATGTTGTCTATTGGGAGCGGGGTGTTTGCGAAGTCTGCTGTTACTTTTTCTTTGAATTGTTCCCAGTTGGTACTTTTGTGTGTGAGTAATCTCTGGGTGGGTGGCAGCCACCCACCCACGTCGATTTCAAAGATTACAGGATTGTGGTCGGATGACATTTTGTTCAGTGAACTCGCGGCCACAAAACCTGCGAGACCTTTCGTAACAGCTATGTCGAGGACGTCCGCCCTGTTGCCGTTCAGGGGGAAATGTGTGGGTTCCTCAGGGCCCCACACATGGAGTTGGTGGATGCGCGCGATGCTTTTCAGTTGTCGGCCCGCTCTGTTTGCACACCTGGAATGCCAGTCTGTGTGTTTTGCGTTGAGGTCTCCCCCGACTACGAGCTTGCCCCTGATTTGCCCTAGTTTTACGATGTCGTCTTCTTCTAAGGTGCGGGTGGGTGGTCGGTATGCCGCAACCACAGTTACCGGACCTGTGGTTGTCGCTACCTCGATTGCTACTGTTTCCAACTGCTTCATGTCTGGTGGGTATATTTGATGGTGCGGAATCCCCCTTTTGATGTATATTGCTACCCCGCCCCCTGCAGTTGGTCGGTCCCTTCTGTAGCTGAGGTAGTTTGGTGCCTTTACTCGAACTCCGTGCTTGAGATGAGTTTCGGACACCATGCATACGTCGATGTTTTCGTCCGTCAGGAACTGTTTGAATTCCAGTGCCTGTTGGACGAGGCCGTTGGCGTTAAACGTACAAAATTTGAGTCCCTGCACAGCTGGCCTAGCCATCGTGGGGTTTTGTGTTACCTGACTTCGCAGCTTGCTGCGAGGGCCTAACTGCCGAACTGATTTCGGCGGACAGTTTCTCAAAGTTTTGAGTCATCGTTTGCATCAACTTGTCAATCAGTTTGATGACTTCTGTGAGGGCCGTGGTAAAGTGTGTCATGGGTGATTGTTCGTCTGTGTTGGTGTGTGTTTTGGGAGCCTGTTGGTTTGGTTCTGCTGTTGTTTTTATAGGGCTCGGTTCTGGTGTTGCTGCTTTCGCGTATGTCTTGTGTCTGTCTGTCTGGGCCGTATTACCGGGTGTTTGTGTTTTGGCGCCTGTTCTGGTGTCTGGAGTGTGTTGATTTTGCAGTGTTTGTTCGGTTTTGCGGTGTCTGTGGTCGGCTGTTTTTGTTGTGTTCTGTGTTTTTGTCTTGTTTTGGTTGTTTTGGTTTCCTTTGGGGTTGTTTATGGTTTTGCCTTGTCTTCTTTCCCATGCCCTCATTTGGACAGGGCAGCCGTGGTAGCTGGCTGTGTGGCCGCCTCCGCAGTTTGCACACGTCAGGGGGTCTTCTGGTTTCCTGGTACAGTCCCTGGATGCGTGGTCTCCCGCGCAGCGGACGCATTTCGGCGGCATTTCGCAGTCAGCGTTAACGTGCCCTATCACCTGGCAGTTAAAGCACTGCACTGCCCTTGCTCTTTGTTTCAAAGTTTCGGGCGTGACTGAGAGGGACATCAGGCGAGTTTCTTGGAACAGTTTTCGGTGTTGGGGCGTGTCTATGAGGGTTGCAAGGTACAGCGGTTTACGGACGTTTGTCCCATGCTTCCGCACTGACCGCACGTCGTATCCTTTTGTTGCTATAGCCTCTTTGATGTCTGCGGGGTCCGTGCGGGCGGGAAAGCCTCTGAAGACAACTTTGAGGGTTTTTATTGCTCCTGTTGGGAATGTGTAGTGAGGTGTCTTGTTACTTTTGAGTGTCTCTTTGATCTTGGTGTAGTCTTCAAGTGTTTTTGTGGTGATTTTAATTTTGTCACCTCCCGCTGATTTTGCTTCGAAATGGTTTTCTCCCACAGCGGTTGTGATGAGGTCGTATAGTTGTTTGTACGTTTCTGTGAAGGTCGCTACTATGGGGGGTAGTCTCACGTGTTTTGGTTGTTGTTTGTGTGTGTTCTGTGGTTGGGGGTGGTCTGGAGTTTCTTCTCCGTCTCCTAGTGGTGTGAATCTGTTGTCTGTGGCCCTTACTTCAACCGGGGGCGGGGCCGCCGTGACGCGCGCGGTTTTCCGCGCGAGCTGGAATTCCCCGCCCTCGGTCGGCGCTTCAGTGTCCTGTGTGGTGAGTTCGTGTTCTGTTTCATGGTGTGTGCTGTCTTGTGTTTTGGGGTCGTTAGGCGTGTCTGCGTGTTCTGTGGTTGTGCTTGTGTGGTTGGTGTGGGTGTCTGTATCTCCAGTGAGGCTGCTTGGGTCTGGGTTTGGTTTAGCAGTTTCCTCGCTGCCGTCTACCTCGTTGCTGGGGCCCGCTACTGGGTGGTCTGTGGGTCTCGTCGGCAAGTCTTGCGGCGCGAACTGGGGGAACAGGGGGGGCATTTCGACCCCTCTGCTGCCCCTGTTCGCGCGTTTTGGTGACTTCGCGCGCCGTTTGGGTTTCGTGTTTTTGTCGGTGGGTGATTTCGGGAGGATTTTGCGTTCTCCCTTCCTTTTCGTCGCCTGTTCTTGTCTGGCCCTTTCCCTGCGTTTCTCTGTCCGCACTACCCTGGCCATAATCTTCCTCTCCTCTGAGGGATCTAGGTAAGGGAGGACATTGTGGATCAGAGGGTTGCTCAGAATCGAGCCAAGCCCTTGCATGTCTGTTCGTTTGATGGTGAAGCCAGTCCCTGCCGTTCTGCTCACCTCCAGCCTGACACTGTCCTCCATGCCTGAGTTGGGAAAGGGATGCAAAGTCAGGAGCTGCCAAAGAGTGTCGGTCGTCACCTTCGTTGGCACCGTTATACGTATCCGGTGCCGAACCGACCCTAACGCCTACCACGCGCGGGTATCTGGCCAGTGACCAGGCCCTGGCGTGTAAATGCCCTACACCTCGGAGGAGCAGGTGTAGCACCTGCGGCAGCGATGGGGTACTCGAGCGGCCGCGAGAGCGGCACGCGACAACGGGAAGACGCGCGCCAAACCGCGCCAACCCACAACTCGAAATGCGCACGACAATTTTGCCCAGGTCGCTGATAAATCAGCCACCTGTCCTGCTGCAGTCTTCTTGTATCTCCGCTCCTGATTTAATAAAATCAGGGGCTCGGAAACCTCAGTGCGAGTAAATGTCCGGCAGATCTGCGCGGACAAACAAGCGACTGTTCCCGCAAGCGGGTTCCTATGGCTTGGTGCAGTACCGTACGCGCTCCTGCAGCCCAGCACGCAATCACCGCACAGTACGGCTGTCACGCCGGCGCAGCCGGGGTGGGGGTGCTTTATCGGCTCGGGTGCGGCGGCCGGTTGCGCGCGCGCCCCATTGGTCGGCGGCCGCAACAGGGCGAGCTGGTAAAGGTGCGGCGGCGGCTGGCGGCGGGTGCCACTGTGTGGGGAGACGCTGACTAGAGCGGAGCGCTTGCTACTGGTGTTGCTGCTGCCGTACGTTGGTTCGAGATGCCGCCCAAGACTAGCGGGAAGGCCGCCAAGAAGGCTGGCAAGGCGCAGAAGAACATTTCGAAGGGCGACAAGAAGAAGAAGCGCAAGAGGAAGGAGAGCTATGCCATCTACATCTACAAGGTGCTGAAGCAGGTGCACCCTGACACGGGCATCTCGTCGAAGGCGATGAGCATCATGAACAGCTTCGTGAACGACATTTTCGAGCGCATTGCGGCCGAGGCTTCTCGCCTGGCGCACTACAACAAGCGCTCGACCATCACGTCCCGCGAGATCCAGACCGCTGTGCGGCTGTTGCTGCCTGGCGAGCTGGCCAAGCACGCCGTGAGCGAGGGCACGAAGGCGGTGACCAAGTACACGAGCTCCAAGTAAGGAGGTGGCTCTGGAATGGAAGGAAGGATGGAGAAGGCTCCTCCGTTGCGAGAGCGGCAAAACGGCCCTTTTCAGGGCCACCAACTTGCCTTTTGCGGGAAGGGCGGAATTGTTGTTGTTGTTTGTGTGTGTGGACGGCTGTGATGTATGTGTGCATTTTGATTGTGGGTGGGGGGGCGCGTCAAAGCGTGTTGCGCGGGGTACGGCCACGAGGTTGGTCGCCGTGGCGTGGAATGGTGGCACGCCTCGTTGGCGTGGTTTTTGACCCATTGGTGTTGTTGGGGTGTGTGTGTGTGTTACCCGTCTGCGAGGGGGGACAGTGCGATCGGCGACTTTTGTGTCACCGTAACGACGGCCGTTTGCGGGTTTGTTTTTTTGCACATCATACATGGCGAGGGTGAAATGTGAAATGTTTTTGTTTGGTTTTTGTTTTGTTTTTTTGCCGCCCACTATTCCCTTTGCTGTACGCCGAGTTTGACAATGGTGCGACGTAACTGCAGCGTGGAGGTGTGTGAGTGACGTTGAAATGAACGTGCCATTAAGACGCATTGTTGTTGTATTGTACTGTACGTGTACGGCGACACGCACGATGATGTACCATTCGACTCTGATGTTTGATAGCCGTGTCTGACTGATTGCGTACGACGCACGCACACCGATGTCGTCATTCAAGATGCACGCTAGACGACGACGGCGGCGGCGGCGGTGGTCGTTTGTTTGGCGAATGTCTGTACACGTGTTTGTCTGTGTCCATCCGGTATGTATTTGTTTGTTTGAAAGTGTTTTGTGTGTCGGTGACGTGGTCCGATCCGTCGCCCCCTGAGTAACTGTCGATCGGCGCGATAGACCGGCGTCACGCAACTGAACCGAAGTCTTGGGCACACCCGTCATACTGTTGTACACCGTCGCGCTGAGAACGGTAACGAAAGGTTGACGTTGATCGGTCGAATGTCTGGGCAGAACGTGAGGAATGAGGCAAGAGTGCAAGGAGGGGGGGCAAAAGAGAGAGGAAGGGAAAAAGGGGAGAAACGCATTCGTAGAGCAACGGAACGTTCCCGTGTCGGAGGCGTATTGGAGCCGCACTGAAATGCGTTTAACGGCGGCGCGGCTGCAAGTGTCTGCCGTGGTGAACGTTACCTTTGACGGCTGCATTGGGCTTTGCCTTTGCTTTCGCTTTCGCTTTCGCGTTCGCTTTCGCTTTCCCGGATGTACGTAACGTTTGTTGATATGGTTCTGAGGAAGAGTGTATGACAGTGCCGTGCCGTCCATGTTCGTGTGCCCTCCCATTGTGTGTATGCTATTGTCTGTGTACTTGAATGATGTATGTAGGTGTTAGTGGACATGTTTTACCAGTGGGGGGAAATGGATCGTCGATAGTTGCCGTCACTCTGTCACGGTCGAGATGACGCACCCTCCGTACAGAAAGGTGTCGAGAAAGTGAGTGTGTGTGTGCGTCCGTGAATTGGCAGCGTTTGGAGGTGGGCGTGCCCTGCATGTGGCCCGGAAAAGGCTGTTCGTTAGGCGGTAGTGTTGTGTGGACAGGGGAGGGGCATGCGTAACGCTGCTGGCATGGCATTTCGGGAGATGGGAGGGGGCAAACGAGGAAACGAGGAGCGGCGGCCAAAGACGGGACGGGGAGGGGCGCGGTGTGGGTGGCTTGCGCCTGTGCTCGGCGTTGTGGTTTGTGCAAAAGAGGAGGAGAAAAACAATGTGAGTTGCCAGGGAGGGGAGCGGTGTTGTGTTGTGGTTGTCGTGGTGTAGCCGCAGACGCGGCTGTCAGTGAACGTGGCGAGACGGACGGATGCGCGGAGGGGCGGGGGCGGCGCATTTCGCCGGTGCCGTGCCGTGCCGTGCCTGAAAGCCGCGTGGTCGCTGTGTTGTTGGTGGCGTGGGGGCGAGGAGAGTACCGTACGGGTGTGCTTGTGCGCCGGAAATGGCACACTGCGCCCGCCCGTCTTGGAGGCTGATGGCTGTGGTGTGGAAATGGGGCGCGGTGATGTTGAAGCACAGAAAAGAAACCAAGAAAACGGAAGGCGTGATGCGGCGGTGGTGGTGAGAGCGGGAAAAACAAAACAAAAGAAAAAAAACAACAAAAAAAAAGAAGGAAAAACAACAAGAAACAAAAAAGAAAACAAAAAGTCTATCAATATTAAAATGTAAATGGAAATGGACCCAGGTATAACCTCCCTGCACAAATAGCAGAGAGTCCGATGATAATAAAAATGTGCCAGAATGTTAACGTCCCTACAAAACAAACCCAACGATAATATTAATGAAAGAGTGAACCGTATGTAACATTGCAACAGACATAATGAAACCTGATAAATTGTATAAGGGCAGCAGCCGTTGACCTTTGGCCCTGTATTCAGAATAAAAAGAGCCAAAGATCGTTACCCCAATGAAAAAGACACTGAAACACGTATGTAACATAGTAGCGATGGCGAGACATTGTAGCATCTGTGACCAGAGAGTTTGCGCTGGACTGCGCGAGTGTTGCGAGCGGTTCTCAGTCAGTCAGTCAGTCTGTGTAGTTGAGGGCTGTACTCTGTCAGTAGTCGTCGCGTGCAGTACGCTAATAGTCGTCATGCAGAGCGGTCGGTCAGTAGTAGCAGCCGAGTGCGGTTGTGTGATGTAGGCGGTCGGCAACACTGGTCAAGATGGTGAATAAGGTATACTGTTAATTGATATAATCGTTAGATAATGAGAAATTGTATTTATTGTAATTATTCTCCAACAAGTTCCCCAATAATAATTTTTATTTCAAAAGCATTTTTCAAACATTTAATCTTTTATTGAACTAAAGAGTTCGTTCCACTTCTTTGAAGAAAAATGTCACTAAAATCACAAAGAAAGAGAATATTATTATTTGCAATGCAGTTCCTCCAAGCGCTGCGCAACAACCAGAGCAGAAATGTGACATCCATTTATTCGGAGGTAAGACTTTAATTCTGATTGTTTTGCACAGGGCCAAAGACCGATATTTCGGTTTAATTGAAGTTTCTTGTCACTGAACGGACTTTTGTAAATGTTGTGTGAAGACTTTATATTTGAGTCAGATTGCGAATTGCACATTTTTGTTGCCATTTTCAATACCTCTCATTGTGGGCGAGGTTACAATTAGCGCAATGTCCATTAGCATCCGTAAATAACATTGTCCATTATTTTAAATATTGCTGGGAGGTTACAACACACACACACACAAAACAAAAAACAAAAAAAAACAAAAAATTGCATTTATATCCGCTCCTCAATTGTAGATACCCCTTACACAGCTGTGTGCAATGAATGAGTGCTGGCTGGTAATTAATTGCACTCCTTGGAGGGAAATGCCATAGGAAGTAGTCTTTAAAAAGTGAATGTTTTTCGTTAAGAGACAAAAGTTACTTTAGAAAAAAAGTAATAGTGGGGCTTTTGTTGTTGAACAAAATAAGTACAATGAACATACGTTATCAGATTTGCGCAATGCAGCGTCACACCACCTTTTGATTATAACACAATATACTATACATCGTCCCGAACCGTGACCAGAGTCGCGAGACGAGCAGAGCACGCCGCCGACGCCCGCTCAGTACAACCGTCCACCCGCTACTACTGTCGACCGACTACTACCTCTCCCGACTCGCGCTACAATATATATAACAACTGTTCCTGGCGACCCGGTGCGTGCAACTACTGTCGTCTGGCGCGGTCCAAGCGCCGACTAGCAGCGATAAAGAACTCTCTGGTCAGACAGAGATGCTGTCATGCCTCGCCATCGCTCTGGTAATGAATACATACGTGGTGCAGCGTGCGTACCACCGGAACACGCAGTGGCGGAGCCAAAGACTGTGTTGTCGAGGTCGAGTGCGAGTGGGAAGAGAGGCAGCGTCGGC
This sequence comes from Schistocerca americana, assembly GCF_021461395.2. Lineage (NCBI taxonomy): Eukaryota > Metazoa > Arthropoda > Insecta > Orthoptera > Acrididae > Schistocerca > Schistocerca americana. Next base: position 883,881 of record NW_025726566.1, on the reverse strand, counting down.
ACGGAGATGCAAGCGAGCGCGAGACGCACGGGGGCTGCGGCGTGGCGCGTTTGCGGTCGGCGCCTTTGGTGGCAACGGCCGGGACAAGCAGCGGTGTATGGTGTGGTGCGGGGCGGACAGGGGCGGCGGTGGACGGGGAGGAGGCGGCGCGACGACGGCATGGGGGCGAAAACGGGACGGGGGACGGCGGATGTTGAGAGGCGTCACGCGCGGACAGGACACAGACACAGAGACACACAGATTGGAAAGGGAGGGTGCGCGGTAGTAGTTGGGAATGTGCGTACCGTGCGGGATGGGAGTGGGCGAGGAACACGGTCGTGGCCCCTGTTTTGGGTGCGTGTGATGACGTCGGTGTGTTGTGGGAAGGGAAGGTGCTGTGGCGGCGGCGCGTAATGGGCGTAGGCCGAAAAGAGAAAGGAACGTGGGCAGTGTGTTGGCAAGCGTCGGTTCGACTGCGACGTTGATGGGCAGGGCAGGGCAAGGTTAATGGTGGTAGGAGTAGGCGTGTGGGCGCAAAAAATCTGCCGCTGCAGGCGGTGCCGTAACCGCCATGGCGGGAAGGAGAGAGGGCCAAAGAAAGAAAGAAAGAAAGAAGAAAACAAAAAAAAAAAAGGAGGGGGGGGGGCGAAAGTGGAGAGGCGGTGGTGTGAGAAGGGCGGGGGCGGAAGGAAGGCAGGAAGGACAAGAGGCGAGGCGACGGCTTGCTTTGTGTATCGGTCGGTCTCTGGCTATGCTTCGTTTTCTGCAGCAGGGTCGGTGCGCGGCGTGGCTCGCGGCAGTGGGAACGCCTGGTGGCTGGACGGCCAGCAATGCGGTTGGATGGGCGGCCACAGCACCGCACCTGTGCCCGAGGAGGAGACGCTGGCGGCGGGCCCTGAGGTGAGGCCGGCTCGGCTGGGGCTGTGGATGTGTAGGTGTGCGCCGCTGCTGCAACAACGAGTAAAACGCGAGAAGAAGGGATGGCGGTAGAGAGGAAAAAAAGAAAAAGGTCGTGTTGTGTTGATGCGCAGGCAGACGCGTACAGAGGGACGAGCCCGGTCTGCAGCAGGGTGTGGCCGTGCCGAGTGCAGAGCAGCGGCGGCTCGGTTCGGTTCGGCCCGGCCCGGCGGGCCGCGCTGTTGTCGCGGACGTGAGCGCCCCCTGGCGGGTGGCCGGAGGCGGCGCGGCGTGTTGGACGTGTGGCTGGTGGCAGTGCACAATTTGCGAGTGGCTGGCGGTGTGGTGTGGCGGTTGGCGCGTCGGGCGGCGGAGAGGTATGTGTTGCGGGCGCCCTTTGCTGCGCTGCGTCGTTGCGTGTGCCGTACAGGGCGGGCGCTTGTCGACTGTGTGGGCGGTGTGGCGAATTGGCGTGAAACGGCTGCCGAGAGGTGTGTGGTAGCGAGCCGGTCGGTGGTGTCAGTGCGAAGGGGAATGTGCGTGCGTTTGGCGGTTTCGGTGTGCTTTTTGCGGCGTGAGAGTGGGAATTAGTGGGGCCGGCTGTTGTGTTGGTTCCTTGTGTCTTGTGTCGCGTAGCTTGATGGCAACGTGGAAGGACGCCGGTTTCGTTTCGAGCCTTGCGTGTGGTTGTCGACGTTGACTGGTTGGCGTGTGCCGATGCACGTGCATGTGTGGGTCGCGAGTGCGTTTTTGGCTGGCTGTGTGTGTGTGTGTGTGTGTGTGTGTGTGTGTGTGTTTTGGGGGGGAAGGGGGAGGCGGTGGTGAAAGTGCAGTCGTTGCCACGGGCGTCGTCGGGTGGGGCTGGGGCTGTGCGTCGTGGCGGAAAGGTGGTAGGTTGCGGGAAGCGAGCCCGTCGTTGACGGTGTCGCGTGAGTTGTGAATCGAGTGGGGCGCGGGGCGCGGGACAGGAGCAGCGTGCCGCTGCGTCGTGGTCGTCAGCAGAGGCTGTGCGTGTGCTTGTCCTTTTTGTGGGCGGTTCGTGCGAGGCGTTTTTGTTTTGTGTTGCCCTAGTTGTTAGTTTATTTTGTTTGTGTTTGTTATTTTGAGACGACGACTGGTTGGTGGCGTGCGCGCGAAGTGGCGGTGTGCGCTTCCCGTGTCGTTTGTGTTGTTTGGTTTTTTTTGTTTTTGTGTGTTTTTTTTTTTTTTTTTTTTTTTTTTTTTTTTTGCACTGGGCCCCGGTGGGTGGGTGCGTGTGTGTCGATTGCCGGCTGGCGAAAGGTGCGCCATCGGCGGGGTGGGTCGCCGGCACAAGTAGAGGCGGCGGCGTTGTTGCTGTTGTTGTGTGGTGTTTGTTTTGTTCGGCTGTGTCGGCGAGCTGTGTTGCGGTGCGTGTGAATGGTGGTGCAAAAGTGCTGGCGTTGGGGCTGCGACTGCGACGGCGACGGCGGCGAGCCGCGGGCGCGCCATTGATAGTGATGTTGTGAACAGCGGCTGTGTACGGTAGTGGTGTTGTTGTAGCACGACGTGCATCCGGGCCGGCGCGGAAAGCGCAGTTGCGGGCGGTTGCCCTTCGGTGCCAGCCATGTCGCGTGAGCGGCGGGTTGCTCTGGTGTCGACACGTGGTGCTCTGGGTTGTTGTGTGGTGCCCTTTGGCCGGTGGGGGTGGTTCGCGTGTGTCTCGTTCGCGCTCGGTGTCTGGTCGTGGTCGTGCTGCTCCCCCGTCTGTCGGCGGTTTCCGACGTCGTCTGTACGTTTTTGTTCGTTTGCGGCGTGCCTGCCGACGTCGTCCCGTCGCGACCTTTCAACCGAAAGTGTGGCGCCCGAAGGTGAACGAACGTAACCCTGACCTCGGCGCTTTACGCTGAGCCGAGCGAACCGAACCGAACCTAACCTGTGGTGTGGCGAGGTGAGCTCAGCCTGTGAGCCCCTAACGTCTACGTAAGGTAAGCTGTCCGGCTCACGCCTCACGTTTTTGAACGCTTTTTTAACCTACGTTTGACGCTTCTTAACCTAGCACTGACCCCTTAACCTAACGTGTAACCTAACCTAACCTAACCTAACCTAACCTAACCTAACCTAACCTAACCTAACCTAACCTCTGACGCCTGACGTGTTTGAATGCTTAACCTAAGTTTGACGCTTAACCTAACCCAAGTCCCCTTAACCTAACCCACGTCCACCTAACCTAACCTAACCTAACGTAGACGTGTAAACGTAATGTGTAACGCGTAACGTGTAAGGTCGGCTGTCGTGTGTGCTTGACGGCAGATTGGGTTGGTCTGTAGATTCGGATTGCGGTTTGCCTCGGTCGAGGGGTTGGGTCGGAAGCGGCGAGGGGCGGCGGCGCCTGTTGCGCAGGCGGCGTCCGTTTGCGGCGGGCAATTGTTGAGAAACGGCTGTGAATGTTGGCGGGCGAGAGGAGGAGGACGGCGCGCGATGTGGCCCGACGGCTGCGGGCCGATCGGGAAACGGCGGGAGGGCGACGGAAGGCGATGGGGCGGCGGAGGCGCGTTTGCACGGCCGTCATCGCCGCACGCCTCGGCTTGTGTGGCTGTGGCGCCGGCCGCGCTGGCCGGGCTGCCGCGGCGACGGTGTGGGAGTTTTGCCGAAGGTTTGGCCATTGTGGCGGGTCGTCGGCTGGGGCTGTGGGGGCGGCATTTGGGCGGGGGCGGCGATTCTCGGCGGGCCGACCCAGGCTGTAGCGCGCGGTAGCTGCAGTTTGGCCGTGGTTTGCGGCGCTGCCGTGGCGACTGGTTGGCGACTGTGGTGTGGCTGTGTGTAGCCCCATCCTCGGTGGTTTGAAAGGCGCGGGCGGTTGTGGCGCAGGTTTGGGGCTGCTCCGCACAGGCTGTCGGACGTTGGGCGGTAGCAAGCGCGGGAGGCGCGGCGCGGCGGCGCGCAGAGTGGCGGCCGCTCTCTCGGCCGTCCGCGCCCGCCCGCGACACTGGCTGGGCCTTGTGATTCTCTGCTCTGCTGCTGTGCTGTGCTTGCGTGCCTGCCTGCCGTCCCGCTCGCTCTCGCTGTGTGTTACGCGCGTCGTCGAAATGGCAGATCAGGCGGCTACGAACGAGACTGCTGCGGCACCCGCCGCCACCGGCACTACGAAGAAGGCCAAGTCTGCGTCGTCTGCGAAGAAGCCGCGCGCCAAGCCTGCGCACCCGCGCACCTCTGAGATGGTGACGGCCGCCATCAAGAGTCTGAAGGAGCGCGGCGGGTCGTCGCTGCAGGCGATCAAGAAGTACATAGCCGCGCACTACAAGCTGGACGCGGAGAAGCTGGCGCCGTTTATCAAGAAGTACCTCAAGTCGGCCGTCGTGGCGGGCGAGCTGGTGCAGACGAAGGGGAAGGGCGCGTCCGGCTCGTTCAAGCTTGCCGGCGCCGGCGGCGGGGGGGCGGCCGAGGGCGGCAAGGCTCGTGCTGGCGGTGCCAAGAAGAAGCGCGCCGCTCCGGCCAGCAAGGAGAAGAAGGGCGCCCGTGCGGCCGGCGCAAAGAAGGCTGGTGGCGTGAAGGCGGCGACCGGTCGGAAGGCGGGCGCCGCCAAGAAGGCGTCTGCGGCGTCGGCCGCGCCCGCGGGTGCGAAGAAGGCGGCTGCGGCCAAGCCGGCCAAGGCCAAGTCGCCGTCGAAGGCGAAGAAGGCCGCCAAGGTTCCGACGAAGAAGCCGAAGGCGCCGCGCCCGAAGAAGGCGACGACGCCGTCTAAGGCGAAGGCTTCGCCCAAGAAGAAGAAGTAGAGTAGAGGAGAAAGAGATGGGAGAAAGGAAGGGTTTGGCGCTTGACTCCGTCGTCCCCACCCCCCGTCGTCGTCTAGTGGCGCGCAAGAGACGCGCGGCCCAAAACGGCCCTTCTCAGGGCCATCAAAGCACGTCGGGGAAGGTTTTGATTGTCGTGTTGCGTTTGGTGTGGGTGTCTGTCTGGCGTTTCTGTATGCCCGTGGGGATGCTGTTTGCGTGCCGTGGTGGTTGGATTGCGGGGGTCGGTGGCGGGTGTGGGCGGCGGTAGCGGTAAGCGGTGTTGTTGTTGTTGTCGTGGTTGATTGTCGCCGTGTTTGTGGCGGCGGCCGACGGTTGGTTTTTCTGTCACGTTGTTTTGTTTGAATACGTTGGTTGGCTTGCCTGCGTTCGTTCGTCTCGGATGTCTGTCTTGTCGAGTCGTGTCTGGTCTTTGTTTTGTTTTGTTCCTTTGTGTGTGTGTGTGTGTGTGTTATGTTTTGCAACGGGGGGCACGTTGAGATGTGGAAGGAGTCGGCGGGGATTTCGGTGGCGCGTAGAGCGAGCGAGCGCGCGCGCCTGCCTGGCCGTTGGCCGTCGGAGTGGAGTGCGGGTTTTTTTTGTTTTCGAAACGAAAGCGGCGGCCGGCCAGCCACCCGTGCGGTGTGACGTCGGCCGTTGGGTATTGTGCGCTTTGAGCGCCGGGGAGGGATGATGTGTGATTGTTGCGCGCTGCTAGCAGGCAGGCAGAGTGAGCGGGTGTGGCGGACGGACGGGAAGTGGTGGTTTTTTTTTGTTTTTGGGTTGCGGGGCGAGAGGCAGGCGACCGACAAAGTTTGCTCGCGACGGAGAGATGTTAGTGGCCCTGAAAAGGGCCGTTTTTGTTTGTGCGGTGCGGTGCGGTGCGGTGCCGCGGCGCGGTTTAGGCGCGCTCGCCGCGGATGCGGCGCGCGAGCTGGATGTCCTTGGGCATGATGGTGACGCGCTTGGCGTGGATTGCGCACAGGTTGGTGTCTTCGAAGAGGCCGACGAGGTAGGCCTCGCTGGCCTCCTGCAGGGCCATGACTGCGGAGCTCTGGAAGCGCAGGTCGGTCTTGAAGTCCTGGGCGATCTCGCGCACTAGGCGCTGGAATGGCAGCTTGCGGATGAGCAGCTCTGTGCTCTTCTGGTAGCGCCTGATTTCTCGCAGGGCGACGGTGCCCGGCCTGTAGCGGTGGGGCTTCTTGACGCCTCCGGTGGCGGGCGCGCTCTTCCTCGCCGCCTTGGTGGCGAGCTGTTTGCGCGGCGCCTTTCCGCCGGTGGACTTGCGGGCCGTTTGCTTTGTGCGGGCCATGGCGGTAGCGGTAGCGGTAGCGGAGCGGCGTGCGTGGAGGTTAGGTGCGGCGCGGCGTCCGGTGCTGCCTTGACAACGGGCCCGCGCGCCTCCGTGCTGCGCTTATATGCCCTCGGTTGCGCGTGGTGGGGGGAGGGCGGGCCAGAGTCTATATAGGGGGGCGGCGGGCGCGCTGGGCGCAGACCGTAGCCGACTCGCCAGCCGCTGCAGCTGCTGTTTGTGCACGTTTTGCTTTGCCCGAGGAAGGAAGGATGACAGGCCGCGGCAAGGGAGGAAAGGGGCTCGGCAAGGGTGGCGCCAAGCGGCACCGCAAGGTGTTGCGCGACAACATCCAGGGCATCACGAAGCCCGCCATCCGCCGCCTGGCTCGCAGGGGCGGCGTGAAGCGCATCTCTGGTCTGATCTACGAGGAGACCCGCGGGGTGCTGAAGGTGTTCCTGGAGAACGTGATCCGCGACGCGGTGACGTACACTGAGCACGCCAAGCGTAAGACTGTGACGGCCATGGACGTGGTGTACGCCCTGAAGAGGCAGGGGCGCACCCTGTACGGTTTCGGCGGTTAGGCTGCGTCGCAGCGGGCGCTGGCCTTCCCGCGGCCGTGCTTGTGGGTGGGAGAGACTAGAAAACGGCCCTTTTCAGGGCCACCACACTGTTCGGAAGTTGAAAAGTGCGAAAGAGTCTGTGTTGTTGTTGCTGCGTGTGTGCGCTGTGTTGTTTGTTTGTTTCTTTCTTTCTTTCCGTTTGAGCGACGTGATGTGACTGGGAGGGGAGAAGGAAAGGAAACGTGTCATGTGGCTGGCTGTGTGTGGAGCTGCTTCGTTTGTGTGTTTGTTATTGTGTGTCTTTGTATCGATCGCGACGGAGATGGCGGGCTGTGTGTTGTTGTGCGAGAGGCGGTGATTATTTGCTTGCGTGGTTTGGCTCTGTGTGTTTGTTTGCGGCGGCGGCGTTGGGGTTTCCGAGGCAAGGCGTGTGGGCATAGGCGGCCGGATCAGCTGTTTCGTTCGTGTCGACGGCCGTTGCGCGCGGGAGTGGAGGGCGGTGTGTCGACACGCCTCCCTTTAACAATGGTCATTATTGCTGCCGTTGTCGGTTTGGAAGGCGACTGCGACCGTGCAAAATGTGTGTGTGTGTGTGTGTGTTTTGGGCCACACGGGCTGTGTGGACGACAAGATGGCGGACGTGCGCCGGCGGCGGCTGTGCTGTGACGGTGCAAAGTTAAAACAAAACAAGGTGCGGCGAGGACGACTGAAATTTTGCTTTGGACGTAGGTTTGTGTGGTGGCCCTGAAAAGGGCCGATTGTTGTGGGCCGAGCCGGCAAAGCGCGTTGCGTGCAGGGGAGCACGCGGCGGCTGCGATTGCCTGGCCTCCTTTAGGCCTTCTTCTCGGTCTTCTTTGGCAGCAGGACGGCCTGGATGTTGGGCAGGACACCACCCTGTGCGATGGTGACGCCCGACAGGAGCTTGTTGAGCTCCTCGTCGTTGCGGATGGCAAGCTGCAGGTGGCGCGGGATGATGCGCGTCTTCTTGTTGTCGCGGGCCGCGTTTCCGGCCAGCTCGAGCACCTCAGCCGCGAGGTACTCCATGACGGCGGCGAGGTAGACGGGCGCCCCGGCGCCGACGCGCTCTGCGTAGTTTCCCTTGCGCAGGAGGCGGTGGATTCTGCCGACCGGGAACTGGAGCCCAGCCCTGCTTGAGCGGGACTTTGACTTGCCCTTGACTTTGCCTCCCTTTCCGCGTCCGGACATGGCGATGGGCTAGCGACGGTGCACACGAAACGGAAACGAAAACGACCGGTGCGAGCGGCAGCGAGTCGAGCAGCGGAGTGCGTGCCGGCGCAGCCGGGGTGGGGGTGCTTTATGGGCTCGGGTGCGGCGGCCGGTTGCGCGCGCGCCCCATTGGTCGGCGGCCGCAACAGGGCGAGCTGGTAAAGGTGCGGCGGCGGCTGGCGGCGGGTGCCACTGTGTGGGGAGACGCTGACTAGAGCGGAGCGCTTGCTACTGGTGTTGCTGCTGCCGTACGTTGGTTCGAGATGCCGCCCAAGACTAGCGGGAAGGCCGCCAAGAAGGCTGGCAAGGCGCAGAAGAACATTTCGAAGGGCGACAAGAAGAAGAAGCGCAAGAGGAAGGAGAGCTATGCCATCTACATCTACAAGGTGCTGAAGCAGGTGCACCCTGACACGGGCATCTCGTCGAAGGCGATGAGCATCATGAACAGCTTCGTGAACGACATTTTCGAGCGCATTGCGGCCGAGGCTTCTCGCCTGGCGCACTACAACAAGCGCTCGACCATCACGTCCCGCGAGATCCAGACCGCTGTGCGGCTGTTGCTGCCTGGCGAGCTGGCCAAGCACGCCGTGAGCGAGGGCACGAAGGCGGTGACCAAGTACACGAGCTCCAAGTAAGGAGGTGGCTCTGGAATGGAAGGAAGGATGGAGAAGGCTCCTCCGTTGCGAGAGTGGCAAAACGGCCCTTTTCAGGGCCACCAACTTGCCTTTTGCGGGAAGGGCGGAATTGTTGTTGTTGTTTGTGTGTGTGGACGGCTGTGATGTATGTGTGCATTTTGATTGTGGGTGGGGGGGCGCGTCAAAGCGTGTTGCGCGGGGTACGGCCACGAGGTTGGTCGCCGTGGCGTGGAATGGTGGCACGCCTCGTTGGCGTGGTTTTTGACCCATTGGTGTTGTTGGGGTGTGTGTGTGTGTTACCCGTCTGCGAGGGGGGACAGTGCGATCGGCGACTTTTGTGTCACCGTAACGACGGCCGTTTGCGGGTTTGTTTTTTTGCACATCATACATGGCGAGGGTGAAATGTGAAATGTTTTTGTTTGGTTTTTGTTTTGTTTTTTTGCCGCCCACTATTCCCTTTGCTGTACGCCGAGTTTGACAATGGTGCGACGTAACTGCAGCGTGGAGGTGTGTGAGTGACGTTGAAATGAACGTGCCATTAAGACGCATTGTTGTTGTATTGTACTGTACGTGTACGGCGACACGCACGATGATGTACCATTCGACTCTGATGTTTGATAGCCGTGTCTGACTGATTGCGTACGACGCACGCACACCGATGTCGTCATTCAAGATGCACGCTAGACGACGACGGCGGCGGCGGCGGTGGTCGTTTGTTTGGCGAATGTCTGTACACGTGTTTGTCTGTGTCCATCCGGTATGTATTTGTTTGTTTGAAAGTGTTTTGTGTGTCGGTGACGTGGTCCGATCCGTCGCCCCCTGAGTAACTGTCGATCGGCGCGATAGACCGGCGTCACGCAACTGAACCGAAGTCTTGGGCACACCCGTCATACTGTTGTACACCGTCGCGCTGAGAACGGTAACGAAAGGTTGACGTTGATCGGTCGAATGTCTGGGCAGAACGTGAGGAATGAGGCAAGAGTGCAAGGAGGGGGGGCAAAAGAGAGAGGAAGGGAAAAAGGGGAGAAACGCATTCGTAGAGCAACGGAACGTTCCCGTGTCGGAGGCGTATTGGAGCCGCACTGAAATGCGTTTAACGGCGGCGCGGCTGCAAGTGTCTGCCGTGGTGAACGTTACCTTTGACGGCTGCATTGGGCTTTGCCTTTGCTTTCGCTTTCGCTTTCGCGTTCGCTTTCGCTTTCCCGGATGTACGTAACGTTTGTTGATATGGTTCTGAGGAAGAGTGTATGACAGTGCCGTGCCGTCCATGTTCGTGTGCCCTCCCATTGTGTGTATGCTATTGTCTGTGTACTTGAATGATGTATGTAGGTGTTAGTGGACATGTTTTACCAGTGGGGGGAAATGGATCGTCGATAGTTGCCGTCACTCTGTCACGGTCGAGATGACGCACCCTCCGTACAGAAAGGTGTCGAGAAAGTGAGTGTGTGTGTGCGTCCGTGAATTGGCAGCGTTTGGAGGTGGGCGTGCCCTGCATGTGGCCCGGAAAAGGCTGTTCGTTAGGCGGTAGTGTTGTGTGGACAGGGGAGGGGCATGCGTAACGCTGCTGGCATGGCATTTCGGGAGATGGGAGGGGGCAAACGAGGAAACGAGGAGCGGCGGCCAAAGACGGGACGGGGAGGGGCGCGGTGTGGGTGGCTTGCGCCTGTGCTCGGCGTTGTGGTTTGTGCAAAAGAGGAGGAGAAAAACAATGTGAGTTGCCAGGGAGGGGAGCGGTGTTGTGTTGTGGTTGTCGTGGTGTAGCCGCAGACGCGGCTGTCAGTGAACGTGGCGAGACGGACGGATGCGCGGAGGGGCGGGGGCGGCGCATTTCGCCGGTGCCGTGCCGTGCCGTGCCTGAAAGCCGCGTGGTCGCTGTGTTGTTGGTGGCGTGGGGGCGAGGAGAGTACCGTACGGGTGTGCTTGTGCGCCGGAAATGGCACACTGCGCCCGCCCGTCTTGGAGGCTGATGGCTGTGGTGTGGAAATGGGGCGCGGTGATGTTGAAGCACAGAAAAGAAACCAAGAAAACGGAAGGCGTGATGCGGCGGTGGTGGTGAGAGCGGGAAAAACAAAACAAAAGAAAAAAAACAACAAAAAAAAAGAAGGAAAAACAACAAGAAACAAAAAAGAAAACAAAAAGTCTATCAATATTAAAATGTAAATGGAAATGGACCCAGGTATAACCTCCCTGCACAAATAGCAGAGAGTCCGATGATAATAAAAATGTGCCAGAATGTTAACGTCCCTACAAAACAAACCCAACGATAATATTAATGAAAGAGTGAACCGTATGTAACATTGCAACAGACATAATGAAACCTGATAAATTGTATAAGGGCAGCAGCCGTTGACCTTTGGCCCTGTATTCAGAATAAAAAGAGCCAAAGATCGTTACCCCAATGAAAAAGACACTGAAACACGTATGTAACATAGTAGCGATGGCGAGACATTGTAGCATCTGTGACCAGAGAGTTTGCGCTGGACTGCGCGAGTGTTGCGAGCGGTTCTCAGTCAGTCAGTCAGTCTGTGTAGTTGAGGGCTGTACTCTGTCAGTAGTCGTCGCGTGCAGTACGCTAATAGTCGTCATGCAGAGCGGTCGGTCAGTAGTAGCAGCCGAGTGCGGTTGTGTGATGTAGGCGGTCGGCAACACTGGTCAAGATGGTGAATAAGGTATACTGTTAATTGATATAATCGTTAGATAATGAGAAATTGTATTTATTGTAATTATTCTCCAACAAGTTCCCCAATAATAATTTTTATTTCAAAAGCATTTTTCAAACATTTAATCTTTTATTGAACTAAAGAGTTCGTTCCACTTCTTTGAAGAAAAATGTCACTAAAATCACAAAGAAAGAGAATATTATTATTTGCAATGCAGTTCCTCCAAGCGCTGCGCAACAACCAGAGCAGAAATGTGACATCCATTTATTCGGAGGTAAGACTTTAATTCTGATTGTTTTGCACAGGGCCAAAGACCGATATTTCGGTTTAATTGAAGTTTCTTGTCACTGAACGGACTTTTGTAAATGTTGTGTGAAGACTTTATATTTGAGTCAGATTGCGAATTGCACATTTTTGTTGCCATTTTCAATACCTCTCATTGTGGGCGAGGTTACAATTAGCGCAATGTCCATTAGCATCCGTAAATAACATTGTCCATTATTTTAAATATTGCTGGGAGGTTACAACACACACACACACAAAACAAAAAACAAAAAAAAACAAAAAATTGCATTTATATCCGCTCCTCAATTGTAGATACCCCTTACACAGCTGTGTGCAATGAATGAGTGCTGGCTGGTAATTAATTGCACTCCTTGGAGGGAAATGCCATAGGAAGTAGTCTTTAAAAAGTGAATGTTTTTCGTTAAGAGACAAAAGTTACTTTAGAAAAAAAGTAATAGTGGGGCTTTTGTTGTTGAACAAAATAAGTACAATGAACATACGTTATCAGATTTGCGCAATGCAGCGTCACACCACCTTTTGATTATAACACAATATACTATACATCGTCCCGAACCGTGACCAGAGTCGCGAGACGAGCAGAGCACGCCGCCGACGCCCGCTCAGTACAACCGTCCACCCGCTACTACTGTCGACCGACTACTACCTCTCCCGACTCGCGCTACAATATATATAACAACTGTTCCTGGCGACCCGGTGCGTGCAACTACTGTCGTCTGGCGCGGTCCAAGCGCCGACTAGCAGCGATAAAGAACTCTCTGGTCAGACAGAGATGCTGTCATGCCTCGCCATCGCTCTGGTAATGAATACATACGTGGTGCAGCGTGCGTACCACCGGAACACGCAGTGGCGGAGCCAAAGACTGTGTTGTCGAGGTCGAGTGCGAGTGGGAAGAGAGGCAGCGTCGGCACGGAGATGCAAGCGAGCGCGAGACGCACGGGGGCTGCGGCGTGGCGCGTTTGCGGTCGGCGCCTTTGGTGGCAACGGCCGGGACAAGCAGCGGTGTATGGTGTGGTGCGGGGCGGACAGGGGCGGCGGTGGACGGGGAGGAGGCGGCGCGACGACGGCATGGGGGCGAAAACGGGACGGGGGACGGCGGATGTTGAGAGGCGTCACGCGCGGACAGGACACAGACACAGAGACACACAGATTGGAAAGGGAGGGTGCGCGGTAGTAGTTGGGAATGTGCGTACCGTGCGGGATGGGAGTGGGCGAGGAACACGGTCGTGGCCCCTGTTTTGGGTGCGTGTGATGACGTCGGTGTGTTGTGGGAAGGGAAGGTGCTGTGGCGGCGGCGCGTAATGGGCGTAGGCCGAAAAGAGAAAGGAACGTGGGCAGTGTGTTGGCAAGCGTCGGTTCGACTGCGACGTTGATGGGCAGGGCAGGGCAAGGTTAATGGTGGTAGGAGTAGGCGTGTGGGCGCAAAAAATCTGCCGCTGCAGGCGGTGCCGTAACCGCCATGGCGGGAAGGAGAGAGGGCCAAAGAAAGAAAGAAAGAAAGAAGAAAACAAAAAAAAAAAAAGGAGGGGGGGGGGGGGCGAAAGTGGAGAGGCGGTGGTGTGAGAAGGGCGGGGGCGGAAGGAAGGCAGGAAGGACAAGAGGCGAGGCGACGGCTTGCTTTGTGTATCGGTCGGTCTCTGGCTATGCTTCGTTTTCTGCAGCAGGGTCGGTGCGCGGCGTGGCTCGCGGCAGTGGGAACGCCTGGTGGCTGGACGGCCAGCAATGCGGTTGGATGGGCGGCCACAGCACCGCACCTGTGCCCGAGGAGGAGACGCTGGCGGCGGGCCCTGAGGTGAGGCCGGCTCGGCTGGGGCTGTGGATGTGTAGGTGTGCGCCGCTGCTGCAACAACGAGTAAAACGCGAGAAGAAGGGATGGCGGTAGAGAGGAAAAAAAGAAAAAGGTCGTGTTGTGTTGATGCGCAGGCAGACGCGTACAGAGGGACGAGCCCGGTCTGCAGCAGGGTGTGGCCGTGCCGAGTGCAGAGCAGCGGCGGCTCGGTTCGGTTCGGCCCGGCCCGGCGGGCCGCGCTGTTGTCGCGGACGTGAGCGCCCCCTGGCGGGTGGCCGGAGGCGGCGCGGCGTGTTGGACGTGTGGCTGGTGGCAGTGCACAATTTGCGAGTGGCTGGCGGTGTGGTGTGGCGGTTGGCGCGTCGGGCGGCGGAGAGGTATGTGTTGCGGGCGCCCTTTGCTGCGCTGCGTCGTTGCGTGTGCCGTACAGGGCGGGCGCTTGTCGACTGTGTGGGCGGTGTGGCGAATTGGCGTGAAACGGCTGCCGAGAGGTGTGTGGTAGCGAGCCGGTCGGTGGTGTCAGTGCGAAGGGGAATGTGCGTGCGTTTGGCGGTTTCGGTGTGCTTTTTGCGGCGTGAGAGTGGGAATTAGTGGGGCCGGCTGTTGTGTTGGTTCCTTGTGTCTTGTGTCGCGTAGCTTGATGGCAACGTGGAAGGACGCCGGTTTCGTTTCGAGCCTTGCGTGTGGTTGTCGACGTTGACTGGTTGGCGTGTGCCGATGCACGTGCATGTGTGGGTCGCGAGTGCGTTTTTGGCTGGCTGTGTGTGTGTGTGTGTGTGTGTGTGTGTGTGTGTGTGTGTGTGTGTGTGTTTTGGGGGGGAAGGGGGAGGCGGTGGTGAAAGTGCAGTCGTTGCCACGGGCGTCGTCGGGTGGGGCTGGGGCTGTGCGTCGTGGCGGAAAGGTGGTAGGTTGCGGGAAGCGAGCCCGTCGTTGACGGTGTCGCGTGAGTTGTGAATCGAGTGGGGCGCGGGGCGCGGGACAGGAGCAGCGTGCCGCTGCGTCGTGGTCGTCAGCAGAGGCTGTGCGTGTGCTTGTCCTTTTTGTGGGCGGTTCGTGCGAGGCGTTTTTGTTTTGTGTTGCCCTAGTTGTTAGTTTATTTTGTTTGTGTTTGTTATTTTGAGACGACGACTGGTTGGTGGCGTGCGCGCGAAGTGGCGGTGTGCGCTTCCCGTGTCGTTTGTGTTGTTTGGTTTTTTTGTTTTTGTGTGTTTTTTTTTTTTTTTTTTTTTTTTTTTTTTTTTGCACTGGGCCCCGGTGGGTGGGTGCGTGTGTGTCGATTGCCGGCTGGCGAAAGGTGCGCCATCGGCGGGGTGGGTCGCCGGCACAAGTAGAGGCGGCGGCGTTGTTGCTGTTGTTGTGTGGTGTTTGTTTTGTTCGGCTGTGTCGGCGAGCTGTGTTGCGGTGCGTGTGAATGGTGGTGCAAAAGTGCTGGCGTTGGGGCTGCGACTGCGACGGCGACGGCGGCGAGCCGCGGGCGCGCCATTGATAGTGATGTTGTGAACAGCGGCTGTGTACGGTAGTGGTGTTGTTGTAGCACGACGTGCATCCGGGCCGGCGCGGAAAGCGCAGTTGCGGGCGGTTGCCCTTCGGTGCCAGCCATGTCGCGTGAGCGGCGGGTTGCTCTGGTGTCGACACGTGGTGCTCTGGGTTGTTGTGTGGTGCCCTTTGGCCGGTGGGGGTGGTTCGCGTGTGTCTCGTTCGCGCTCGGTGTCTGGTCGTGGTCGTGCTGCTCCCCCGTCTGTCGGCGGTTTCCGACGTCGTCTGTACGTTTTTGTTCGTTTGCGGCGTGCCTGCTGACGTCGTCCCGTCGCGACCTTTCAACCGAAAGTGTGGCGCCCGAAGGTGAACGAACGTAACCCTGACCTCGGCGCTTTACGCTGAGCCGAGCGAACCGAACCGAACCTAACCTGTGGTGTGGCGAGGTGAGCTCAGCCTGTGAGCCCCTAACGTCTACGTAAGGTAAGCTGTCCGGCTCACGCCTCACGTTTTTGAACGCTTTTTTAACCTACGTTTGACGCTTCTTAACCTAGCACTGACCCCTTAACCTAACGTGTAACCTAACCTAACCTAACCTAACCTAACCTAACCTAACCTAACCTAACCTAACCTCTGACGCCTGACGTGTTTGAATGCTTAACCTAAGTTTGACGCTTAACCTAACCCAAGTCCCCTTAACCTAACCCACGTCCACCTAACCTAACCTAACCTAACGTAGACGTGTAAACGTAATGTGTAACGCGTAACGTGTAAGGTCGGCTGTCGTGTGTGCTTGACGGCAGATTGGGTTGGTCTGTAGATTCGGATTGCGGTTTGCCTCGGTCGAGGGGTTGGGTCGGAAGCGGCGAGGGGCGGCGGCGCCTGTTGCGCAGGCGGCGTCCGTTTGCGGCGGGCAATTGTTGAGAAACGGCTGTGAATGTTGGCGGGCGAGAGGAGGAGGACGGCGCGCGATGTGGCCCGACGGCTGCGGGCCGATCGGGAAACGGCGGGAGGGCGACGGAAGGCGATGGGGCGGCGGAGGCGCGTTTGCACGGCCGTCATCGCCGCACGCCTCGGCTTGTGTGGCTGTGGCGCCGGCCGCGCTGGCCGGGCTGCCGCGGCGACGGTGTGGGAGTTTTGCCGAAGGTTTGGCCATTGTGGCGGGTCGTCGGCTGGGGCTGTGGGGGCGGCATTTGGGCGGGGGCGGCGATTCTCGGCGGGCCGACCCAGGCTGTAGCGCGCGGTAGCTGCAGTTTGGCCGTGGTTTGCGGCGCTGCCGTGGCGACTGGTTGGCGACTGTGGTGTGGCTGTGTGTAGCCCCATCCTCGGTGGTTTGAAAGGCGCGGGCGGTTGTGGCGCAGGTTTGGGGCTGCTCCGCACAGGCTGTCGGACGTTGGGCGGTAGCAAGCGCGGGAGGCGCGGCGCGGCGGCGCGCAGAGTGGCGGCCGCTCTCTCGGCCGTCCGCGCCCGCCCGCGACACTGGCTGGGCCTTGTGATTCTCTGCTCTGCTGCTGTGCTGTGCTTGCGTGCCTGCCTGCCGTCCCGCTCGCTCTCGCTGTGTGTTACGCGCGTCGTCGAAATGGCAGATCAGGCGGCTACGAACGAGACTGCTGCGGCACCCGCCGCCACCGGCACTACGAAGAAGGCCAAGTCTGCGTCGTCTGCGAAGAAGCCGCGCGCCAAGCCTGCGCACCCGCGCACCTCTGAGATGGTGACGGCCGCCATCAAGAGTCTGAAGGAGCGCGGCGGGTCGTCGCTGCAGGCGATCAAGAAGTACATAGCCGCGCACTACAAGCTGGACGCGGAGAAGCTGGCGCCGTTTATCAAGAA